>NW_005054706.1:143010-159861 GCF_000277835.1 Geospiza fortis | reverse complement strand
AAGTTTATAATATCTTTTAAATTATTCTTATTTAATACTATTTCATTTTTATTATTTAATTATTAAATATTATTTTTATATTTTAATATTATTCGCTTTATCCTAATAAATACTTTACCTATTAAATAAACATTTTTCCACTTTTCTCCAAAAAAACTTTTCCCCAAACCAATTTAAAAAAAAACCCACCTGGATTTATTTTTCTAAAAAAGAAAAATCTCCTTTCACCAACACCACACAGATAATTAACCTCCAGGCTAGCAGAGGGCCTGCTTTTATTTGTTTTTCCCCACAAAAGCTGTTTGGAGCATAATTTAACACAACAAACATCTCAACCTGCTGCATATTAACCCCTGAACAATCCATTTGGTGAATTCTGCCCCTTTTCTGAGGGCTGATGTAGAGCGCAGAGTGAGAACCTTCATCTGCAGTGCTTAAAAGCTTTTGGAACGAGGATTAATTAGCACATTGAGCACACACCTGAAGCTGCAGAAATCACAGAAGAATTTCTCAGTGCTGGTTCCCTCCCAGCTTTTCAAACCATCTCCCACCAGTGAATTCACTGAGAGTTCAACCAGGGCCTTCATCTCCACTGACCAATAATTCCAGTCCCTCTTTGGTTATTACCTAACAAAGCTGTTGGGAAGGATGAAAGTTTGACAAGAAGGTCTCACAGATATGTGTGCTTAGCAGAAAGATTTTTAAATGTAGAGTCTGATGAAGGAATAGAGATGGAAGCAAGTTTTGATAGAGAAGAAAAGAATTGCTGAGCCAGTCTCACTGGATAACCAAGGAGACAAAGGGTGTGTTAGTTAGAAGGGGTTTTTATGGCTTAGAGCAAAGGATAAACCCACCCCAAACAAGATGTTTTTACCAAGCAGAAAGAGAGCACAGGCAAACAAGGCAGCAAAGTTGCAAGTAGAAAAAAGGTCTCAGAATTTTCCATTGCAAGAAAACTGAAAAACAAGTTCTAGCTTAAACTGTAATATACTGACTTTTAGTGACTGGAGAACAGTAACATGAATATGGTAATTACAGCAGTTAGGATAGGTTATAGATAATAGTTAAGGTATAGATTGGTTCTGCTGTATGAAGATGCTCAGCAAAGAAAAGTCTATAATGCAATGTAACCAAAACCAAAGGGTCTCCAGGCCTGCCTGCAGCTGGAGCTGACAGCTGTGGGCACAGCTCTGTCACCCACCACCCTGGGCTGCTGTGACACCTTGGATACAATAAACTGCATTTTGGATACAATAAACTGCATTTTGTATTCAATAAACTGCATTTTGGAGAGCCCCTGGAGTCCCACATGCCTCATTTCGGCTCTTAAAAGGGATCTGGTGGGTTCCTATTGCTGATTCCCCGACTTGTGGGCCTCAGGCTGGGCCTTCCCAGGGGGCTCCCTTGTCTGGGGAAACCCTTCTGGAGTGGTTTTGTGTCAGAAAAGAGAGACCCACTGGATCTTTTCGGTCTTCAGGTTCTTGTTTATTGTTATCTTATCTAGACTTTTGCACGCTGTCCACACCAGGCTCAGCACGCTGGAAAAGCACCACAGAAATGGCCAACAATCTCTTGTTCCAAGGTCATTTAAAGCTAAACTATCCAATTAAGAGCTGACACCTGGATTATTTTCCCTTTTAACCCAATAACTGATCCCACAGAGCTGCAATTCAGACTTTTCCACCCAATTACAAAATGCCACCCAAACCCATGGAGAAGGAGGAAGAGGAAGCATGAAGAAGAAACCCAGGATGACACCTTGTGCCCTCCATCTTGCTGCCATCCACAACATACAAAAAATCCCAAAACTAAATTTCTCACCCAGTGACACACTTACACTGCTCTCTATAATCTATTGCACACTTTTGTGGATTCTAGTTTATCTTGAAGTCTGGGAAACTTTCTCCATGGATGAGGGTCAGAGTCAGAGCTTCCCTGGGGGTCAGGGCACCCCAGAGCAGACAGGGAAGTATTCCCAGTGCCCTGGGTTTGCACAGGGAACTGACCTCATTTGGTGGCTGCTGCAATTTGCAGACAAAAGGGAAGAAAAATTTCAAAGAAAAGTTTCTGTTGATGATCCCTAAACCAGAGCAATTCACAGCCCAGGAACTGCTCAGCTCCTGCTGGAATTTGGATGGAAAACTGACAGGAAGAGCAATTTCATTTGTTTATTCACACCTGGCAACCAGTCACGAGCTCAGAGAACTTTTTCAGACCCAATATTTGGTCAGGATGGAAAAAAGTCCTCCTGTTTGTAGATTCATGTCCCCATAAACAACAACAGCAATAAAAAGACAGGGCTCAGAGGCAGCCCAGGCTCTAGCAAGTGTTGTTAGAAGTTAGTTGCATCACTTAGCAGGGAAAGTCTGTTTCATTTTACCTCAGAATAATATCTTTGAATTGTATACTGAATAGAAAGACTTTTTATTTTTTCATGTTTGGATCCCACCAAACTTGGTTCTTAATTCCAAGCTTGGTGAAAGTAGCACCAAAAAAAAAGACACCAATGTGAGTCAGATTTTTGGTTTGGAGAAAAGTAAATTTTTCTGTTGATCTCTGGTCTTGACCATAATTTTGGTTCTGTGGAATTAGAGCAGAATTGTGTAGCTTGACATAAGGATGAGCCTGGATTCAGGAAACCTTGCCTGTCTTTCTCACATTTAATATTTTAGCCAGCTCAAGCTGTTGTGCAATGAAGAGGAGAGGGTGCAGTTGTGTTTTCTGCACCAGAGAGTTTTCTCCTCTATTCCTAAATTCTACTGCAATATATATTGAGCCATAACTGCAATAGAAACCAGAAATACTCCTACTTTTGGAATTTACTTAATTTCTCTCCCACGCTGATGTGAGGAGGAATTACAAAGCTTGATCTGTGACTGAGGGCACATCCAGAGGTGACACAGCTGATGGCGAGTGACACTGCTGAGGACAGGAGCAGAGTGTCAGCCCACACATTTCTGTCCCTCTGCTTCACCTCAGAAATATTTTATAAAGCAAAACAAACTTTCAACAGCAGAAGCAACATTAAGAAATAGAGTTTAAGAGCGTTGCTTCCTTTACAAAGGTCTTCCAAGCTACCACCTCCTCAAATAAAATGTGCACCACAGATATCGATGTTTAATATGTATTTAGCACATGCATTGTGTTCTTTTTACCACTCTGTAAAACTTGTGATTGTGGGATGGAAACTCTTCAGATGAGCTCTGAAAGTCAAATCAGGGGTATCCGCAGAGCACTGAGGAAGAAAAATATTTGAAATCACTCCCAGCACTTACTTATCCACAGAAATTATTCCCATTTAATCTCTGAGCAGGAATAGCAACAAAAAAGAGAGAGACTTCATTCCAGCTCTGAATATGGACATGGAAAATGATTTTGCTACCAGAGAAAAGGGGTGGTGGAACAGAAAACCCTGCGGGGTTGTTGGTGTGCTGAAATGCACACAAGGCCCACTGTCCTTTCTCTCCAACTTTATTTTGCTGAATTTTTCCTCTGATATTTTGCTGCGCTCCCCAAACCCTTTAAAAGCAGGAGCATTTAAAAGCTGGGATGTGCCCGATAAGAATAGAATCACGAGCAGCACTCAGCGAGGGTGGGCAGGAACAGAAAAATCCCATTGTCTAATTATCAAATCTATTCAGCAGCCTGGGGAAGGTGTCAGAACACTCAGGAAAATTCATCCCAACAGCAGTGCTGCAATTAGGGAGGTGCTCCAAGCACTGGGGAGAGCCAACAAAATGGGAATCACAGCTGGGGGTGGGGAAAAGTCCATTTAGGGTGCCCAGTTCTGTCCCCAGATGTTTCTTCTTGGGATCTCTGCTGGTCACAGTGACTCTGAGATGTGTTAGAAAGTCTCTTTTCCCAGCCCAGTGGTTGAAGAAGGAGTCAGAACTCTTCAGTTATCATTCTCAAGGTTGTTTATTGTTTCTTATCTATAAAATTCTTTCTCCTGTCCAGCCAAGGTCTGCTCAGCAAGACAGTCTAAGGCACTCTGCCTGATCCTGGGGCAGTGTTATCTTTTTGTACTAAAAACTACATGTACAGTATTTACAATAACTTCCCAATACCTGTCACGTATGTTAGACAGTGAGCTTCTACTCTAAACCAATCCAAAAGTGCCACCATCACAGCAGAAGATGGAGGCCAAGAAGAAGAAGAAGGAGAAAGGCTGGACACGCCCAGATTCCTCCATTTTGCCCCCTGAACCCCCATTCTAAAATCCCCAAGATCTACTTTTCACCCTGTGATAAATTCACTATTATTCTACTTAAACTGTCATGGCTTGTAATTCTTCATACAAGGTTGGCAGTTGTTTTTTCCATGGGTCATAAACAAAGGCACAGAGGTCTTGGGCTCTGTGCCAGGGTCTCTGGGTCCCCTGGCAGGGTCTCGAGTCCTCCAGGGCAGCCGGAGGAATGTCCTGGGTTCCCACAGTTTCTCCCAGCAGGGCTTCTCACCTGCCTGGGTGAGCAGGGGCAGAATGATCAAAAAGGATCCGGAGAGGCGTCAGGAAAGGGAATATTTGGGAATATTTGAGATGGATCCCAGCCTGTTTCAAGGAGAAAGGCCATGGAGGCAGAGCTTTGGGTGGGTTTTCATGGAAGGAGGGAAGAATTCCATGAAGCTCCTTCTGCCCTCCCGCTGGGGCTGAGTTTTTGCCAGCAAAGAGATGGAAATGATGGGATTGAGCAGCAGCCATCAGGGATCTCCTGGATTCACTCCCAGACATCCCCAGGCCTCGTGGTGCACCCTGAGTGTGGCATTTCTGGGATGGCTCTGGAATCTGCAGGAGCCAAGGGATGGAATCTCAGCCTCCATCCAAGACCTGGCACTGCCACATTTTCTGAAAATTCCCTTCGCCAGGATTTCTTCCCTTCAGCTCCCAGGAAGCTGAAAAGCCTCAGAAAAGAATGAAAACAATAACTATCTGTTTGCTTCTCCCTGCTTTGCTGCTTTGGAATGCGTTTGGAGATTGTTTACCAACTGGTCATTGTTTGATTGGTTTCTTGTGAATTGTTTTAACTTAATGACCAAACTGTCCAGCTGTGTCTGGACTCTGGGGAGTCACAAATTTTCATTAAATATAATATAATATAATATAATATAATATAATATAATATAATATAATATAATATAATATAATATAATATAATATAATAATCAGCGTTCTGAGAACATGGAGTCAGATTCTCATCTCTCACCTCGTCCTGGGGACCTCACAAACTCAACAAAGACCTGCTATTAATTTCCAACCATGCTAATTACAATTTAAAAGATGTGAAAGCAACATCTTTAAACATTGCATCCCTCACAAGCCTAGTAGTATTTTTAAAATTATGAACATCAAATTTTTGAGGTGCACATTTTGGGAATTCACAGTTTTGAAACTCAAATAGTGATGCTCTTGATCACCCATCTGACACAACCTATTTTTTTGTGGGTTTGATTTTTTTTTTTTTTTTGGTGGCTTTGATTTTTTTTTTTGTTCTATTTTTAAATTTGCATTTAAACTATAGAATAGAAATTAACGAATTAATTTATTTTATTTAGAAATAGAAATAGAATTATAGATTATTAATAGAAAATAGAATAGAAATAGAAATAGAATTATAATATAAATTAACAAATCTGTTGTTTTTAAATAGAAGTATTGAATTTTGAAAAGAGTTTCATGCTTGTAAATGTACCCATGATACTTAAAAAAATGATGTTAAAGCTAAATATAAGTCCAAGCCCCTTTTATTTATTAGGATCTCTTATGCAATGGGGTACAGAGTGGCTGCATAGAATACATTAAATTATTATTTTTTTCGCTTACACGATATCCAGATATAGAAATCAGGAATACTCCTGGTATTTCTGAGATACAGAACCTGAATTCAGATTCACACACAAGAAATAAAACGAGGCAGCCAAGGAGAGAGCAGATAGTGACTCAAGAGAACATTCCTTGAATATTAACCACAATTTTGAATAAAGTCTTTCCAGTCTTCCAAAATGTTGTTTGCTGTTCCTCAGAGCAAATATTTACAGAAATAATAGAAGGACTTGCTGGGAACAGCACAAAATATTCCCAGCGTGGTGCTGCAGGAGCAGTAGGAACTTCCTGAAAGCATTTTTGTGTGTACCTCCAGCTGAAGACTGAGTGTTTACACTGCAAACAGCCTCATGGAGCATTTCAGAGCAAATTCATCTTCTCAGGGCAATGCAGGAGGGATTTTCAGCTGAGCCTCCAACAAGTAAAAATGTCTCTATTTGTGTGTGTTCAGGAGAGGATCCTGTGCTGGACCTGCAGATAATCCAGGGATGTAAATCAGAGACGTCTTGGAATACCCAAAAATGAAAAATGCAGAATTTCCATGTTGCTGACATCCATGGAAACAAATCCCACACAGAGCAGAAAAACAAACAAACAAACAAGAATAATTCCTTCTGCCTTGCCTTGAGATGATCAATTTCTTAACTGGAATGGCTAGGTAGTAATGGAAACAGCAAAAAAACCACGAAATTACTAAATTTGGTTAGTGCAGTGCCTTTGAAATGGCTTTAAAAGTGGAATTATCTGGGCAGTATCAGCAGAGAAAAGTGTCCTCAAACTTAAGAGGCCTTTTTTGTACTTGGATCTTGGACACTTAAGAAAATTGATCATCTCAAGGCAATGCAGAAGGGATTCTCAGCTGAGCCTCCAACAAGTAAAAAATGTCTTTATTTGTTTGTGTTCAGGAGAGGATCCTGTGCTGGACCTGCAGATAATGCAGGGATGTAAATTAGAGACGTCTTGGAATACCCAAAAATGAAAAATGCAGCATTTCCATGTTGCTGACATGCATGGAAATGAGCCCCATCCAGAGCAGAAAACAAGAATTCAGAGAGGACTCCAGTGCCAGACAGGAGAGCAGGAATTCTGTAGGACTGCTGATGGTGGGAAAACTCCCTGTGCACTTTTATGGGTGAATTATTGCATTTTGGGGGTGAATTATTGCATTTTGGGGCTGCAGCCTTTGGGGTTCTTGCTCTGGCCAATGGGGAGAGGCCTTAAAGCTTAAACTTCAGGAAAGTCCAAGATACTGAAAATATTAAGTATTTTAGAATAAAGTTTATAACAAAACAATGATAAATAATTATAAAACAATAAATTTATTATAAATGTCCAATAAATGTTCAATAAATGTACAATAAATCAATAATTTTTTAATAAAATGTCCCTTAATATGGCATGCAGCTCCTCTGCATTTCCCTCCAAGTGGCAAAGACTGTAGGGCCCATTGTGGTGATTTACTGGCCTGAATTTTTTTGTCTTGAGGACAATAATTTCTGAGGGTTTGACAGTTTCTAACTCGATCAGAATTTGCAGCTGCTGCTGCCATTATTCTCATTAGTTACCTTGAATTGCTTGGCAGAAGACAATTTTCATTTCAGCTTTTTTGGATTTTCTTTCAGCCTTTTTGGCCCCATGTTGGCCAAGCTGCTTTGACAAACATCATCTTCTCTTTGATTTATGCTGATCCTAATTGATAAAAATCATAAATTTTTATGAGAAATCCTAATTCCTCCAGCTCCTTCCTTTCACTCCATTCCAACTCAAAGGAGACAATTTCATTTTTATCTGACAGTTGAATTCCTGTCTTAGCACCCAAATGATACCAAGCTGGTGGAAGTTGGACAATTTGAAGCTGTCCTGTGCTTTACCACAAAAAACCCCAAATCAAACATCCTGGGGTCCAAACTCCACATGTTATGAAAAATCTGAGAAGGGACTCATTTCATTTTTTCAATCACAGCTGTCTCACCCTGCCCTTCTTCTGCTGACTTGCATAGAAAATGTTCCTGCAAAAAAAAAGATTTTTTTTTAATTGGGGTTCCAAGGCACAAAAATGCACAAACCCTCTGATTTTGGGTGGTTTTTTTTCCCCACTTACCATCCCAGAGTAAAGTTGGTGCTGAGAAAACTCAGTAATTTTTGCTTCCCCTGCCTCACTTCACCTTTAATAGCTGCAAACCTTCTTAATGACTAATAACTCACAGCAAGGGGCTGTGGCCACAGACAATTCAGCAGCTCAATTTTCCATGGATATTATGAATAAAATGAAAAAAAAAAAGACATTAAAAATCTCTTTCAGGTTGCAAAGTCAAGCACCAAACAAAGAGGAAGTGCTGGAACTAAACTTGCCTGCAAAACCTTAATTTGGCCCTTTTATGCACAAGTATTGTGATACAGACTTTAATTACATGAACACAGCCTATTTTTTCCACATCTAAATGCATAGATGTGCAAATTCTCAAGCAGTTGACTTGATTACAAGGATGCATAATATAAAAGTTCAATAGTCTATTGATATTTAGTCAGATTGCAGAAATTCCACATATTCATGGCAGCAGCTGACTATATTGGGAGACTATGCCAAGAGCTGAACAAATAAAATCAGATTACTGCAAATGACAAGGAACAAATAGCCAGGAAAAAAAAAATAGCAGGGCCACAGGAAAAAAAAAAAACAACAAAAAACAACAAACCCAGCATGGTGAAGAGTAGACAACTGAATTAGGTTCAGCTGAAACAAAGCAGGAATTCTAAAGCAGCCCACAAATTATATTGAGTTTTTCCTCTGGTCCCAGGAAAACAGAGGAATCAGCACAGCACCACTTGATATTGGCTAAGTCCAGAGACCAAACCATGGAAATGGGGTCAAAGCTGAGCTTTGAAATACACACAAAATATTCGAGCCGACATCTTGGCCCGTAGGTCTTCTTCTGGCTGCAGAAAAAAAATAGAAAAAGGTTAATTTGAAGGTTAGAACTAACCTTGTTCTGGTTTTTTTTTTCCCCAGAGCCCAAAGCAGAGCTCATGGCCAAGATGTCACCTCGAATATCCTTTACTGTCTCAGCTGTGAGTTTTCTATTAACCTTTTCTCCTAAATTTGGCAGTCAGGATGCTCTGAAGGTTTTGCTGCAGTGTGAAGAAGCTTGGCTTGATCTTCTTTTAATCACTGGCCCAGCCAGCTCAGAGCTGGAAATGTTGGTGGCAACGTTGCCACCCTTTTGCACCTCCCAGAGAATAAACCAAGGCACAGCTGGGCTGACACCTCTGCAAACAGAAGCCAAGGAGGGAAAAGCTTTATTATTCACAGATTTATTTCTCTTTTTGATATCTGAGGGAGATGCTTGGAGATAGAGGAACGTTTTCAGGCTCTTTTCCTGCGTGCTGCACATTTTTCTGCTCAGAAATTCATGCCTGGTTCTCCCTTGGTTTGCTGGAGAAAAGTTCAGGACCTGACCTCAACACTGGCCTGGTAAATTCCATACACTGCATATATTCTAGAGATATTCTGATAAGATTGAATATTCAATCCCATTTTCAGCAAAACCAGATTTCCCTTTAACACATCCCTTTTTATTTATATACTTTTTTTAGCCACTCTAATTCCTCAGCTGATTCTCTTCAGACCCAGTCACATCCCTTTCAATAAACAGGGATACTCAGAGCTAATTCCAACTTAAAAGTTACAAATTGCTCTGAACAACAGCTTTACCCACAGCTTTCCAGTATTTTATTTAAGGTTGTTTCTGTGCTGGTATCTTTGGTGATGTGAGAGTATGGCAGAGCTTTTTTTTTTATTTTCTACCCAGAACTTCCCCCTTCCCACCTCATTCCCACCCTGATGCCCAGAGCAGAGCATCCCATTGGAAAAGCCTGAACTTTTTCCTAGGCTGTTGGATTAAATTTTTTTTTTAATTTAGAAATGGGGTAATTGAGAGGTGTTTAAAAAAAATTTGGTTTTTTAGTTTAATGTGAAGGGTGAGATAATATAGATGTTGTAACTTCTGTTATTATTTATTAAACTCCAATATCTCTATAAAAACTAAAATAACTATAAATCTCTATAAAAAATCTCTATGAAAACCCTAAAACTGGCAAGAAGCATAGAAATTAGTGTGTGATACAACATAAAGATTAGCATAAGAATACTAATTTCCAATAAACAACTAAGCTGATTTTACAGGAAACATATATTCATTACAATATTTTATACTAAGCTATTCTTAATATTACGAAATGGAGACAAGGAAAAATAAAAGAATAATAAAAGAGAATAAAAGAATAATAAAGAGATGGATTTTTTTTTCTATAAATCCATTTCCCACATTAGGCTTCTCCAGGGGATTTTCCAGCACATCCCAGTGGCATCAGGATTGCTGGAGCCAGCAGTGCTCACCTTTTGTGCCAGGGGGTGAAAATACAAAATAAATGCAAAATACACAATACAAAACACAAAATAATACAAAATACAAAATAAATAGAAAACAAAATACAAAATAAAAATAAAAAAAAAACAACCCCAAAATACAAAATGCAAAATCCAGTGCAGCCTGCATGGGTGCACTGATGTTGAAGTGTCTGCCTGCCTCTTCTTGAAGCAAAACGTGGGAAACTCAGCTTTTAGTTCAAATCACTGAACTGAGCCTTCTGCTAATTTTTCTGTTACATGAGAGAGTTAAGGAGAATTTCACGTTGCAGCTCCTTCTCAGGGTCACAGGCTGGAGTGTACAAATATAGTCCAGAGGGAGGAAGAGCTCCAGGGAGAAGCTGTCCAAGGCAGTGTCAGTGCCCTGCCACAGGCACAGGGAATGCCCAGGGCATTGCTGGCCTCCTTGTGCTGCAAGGGGCTTTGATTTGGGGCAATTAAAGCCAGGAAAAAGGGGGTGAAGTTCAGGAAACAGCCAGCAAATCTTGGTACCTAACCACGTTCCTGTTTTGTACAGAAACATCTCTGGGCTGTGCTTGTGAAGCTCAGGTTTCTCTGGATTGAAATGGGGGTTCTGGGGAGAGCAGCACAAATCCAGGCACAAATCCAGCATGAACAATGTGAACTGAAGAGAGAAAAACAAGCAGGATCGGACTGCAGGGGCTAAAGCTGGAATTGGACAATTAACTCCAAGATGCAAATGGAGCAGAACTGATCAAAGTGAGAGACCCTGTGCCCAGTCGTGCATTTTGGAACCAAATGGATTCTGTCTTTGCAGGTGACAGAGCAAGAGCAGGAGCCATCAGTTTGGCTGTGCTGGTGACAGGACACAGGGCTGGATCTGCTCCATGAGCAGCCTGACAAGCACAGCCTTATTATTATCCTTATTTATTCCTTTCTGAAGCAAAAAGACTTTGAGGCTGCAGGAGATGGCTGCAGGCTGCTGTGACAAAGCTTGGGGCTTGTTTCTGACATGTTCCCTGCAACTGAACCTTCCCTCCTCCCAGGGATATCCACAGTTCCATGCTCTGACTCAGTCTGGAGCAATCCCACGTTCTCCTGGTGGCACTCTCATTAAGGACCCCCAGGAGCAAGCTGGGCATGGAGCTGAGCCACAGCCCCCTGGCCAAGCCAGGCCAGGCTCTCTGCAGCCCTCACTCCAAAGAGAGAGCACAGAGAGCACCAGGTGTTCCTGCTGCTCTTCTGAAAAAGGAATGGAGTCAGAAATCACCTTGAATTCATTCTGTGCTGTTTGAGCGGGAACTCTGTGCCCTGCAGGGTCTCTGGGTCCATGGATTCCCAGGCTCAGGTTGTGATGCCTCATGTTTGAGCTTTTATATTTTTCACATGCTGTGCTGCTTTAGTGTGTAGGTCTGGGCTTTGTATCAGGGGATGTTGAGCTCTGTGCACAGAGCAGGGAAACAAAACAATTCCTGCTCCAGCTGGGCACCAAGGACAAATGATCCAAATCTCAGCCCAAGAGCACAAACACCGTGGGCTGGAGAGAGAAAAACAAGCAGGGTGGGACTGCAGGGGCTAAAGCTGGAATGGGACAATGAACTGCAAGGTGCAAATGGAGCAGAACTGATCCCAGGGACAGACCCCGTGCCTGGTCGTGCATTTTGGGGCCATTTTGGTTCATCTTGGGTTCATTTTGGGACCATTTTGGTTCATCTTGGGTGCAGCCCTGGCTGGGCTCTTGTGCTGCCCAAGGTGGATCCATGAAGGAGATGCTTTGAATAAATTCCTGCTTTATTGTGTTACTCCATCCAGCCTCTGCTCCAGGTCAGCCTTCTCAAGGCATCAGGAACAAAAGGCTCCTTATTCCACCAGGGAAAGCTCTGTCTCTCTGAAGAGACTGCAGCTCCTGTTCACTGGAGCAACAATTTCCCATTTCAAAGACCTGGAGTTAAAAGGATGAAGAAAATACCTCAGGTATTCCCAGGTTCTCTTTCTTGTCACCTATAACTCAAATCCCCCATCCTGCCCGTGGCCTCACCACTGGTGCCCAGAGGCTGGCACACAGTCTTCTTCTCTATATTGCAGCAGCAATTTTATTACTCTTCCAAGACTTCCCAGAGCTTTCCTAACTAGCTGAGAATGACATTTTTATGGGATTAACAGTTGCAATAAAATGCAGCCCTGGCTCTAAAACTCAGTTAAGAGCACAGCATAAACGAGATGTGACAGTAGAAAAGATGAGATACTAAAAAGATGAGGAAAAGCTTCAACCTCAGCCTCCCACTGCTCCATTAAACACTGAGAGCCATGTGATACTCAGTCTCCTGTCCCACAAAACACCAACAGACCTCTTTGGCAGAGGGTTTTCACCCCATCCCCTCTGATTTCCATCCCAGTCCCATCCTTTGAGGGCCTCAAAGCCAACATCAAGTGTTGCCTAGTGACAGCACTGAGCCTGGTGGGACCATCCTGCTACTGATTTCTGCACTGGTAGTTTGGTTCCAAAGGATGCTTTGGAACAATAAAGGACACTAATAACCCTGTTTTCTTAATTAATGCTTTTGCTGGTGTGAAAGTCACTGCTTTCCAAAAAATCCAACTATTTGTCAGCTCTCTCAGGGAATTTGGGAGCAGCACATGGCACTGGGTCCAGCAAAAGAACCACAGGTTTCAAACAAACAGCGTCTGGAGATCTCTAAATCCACACAAAAGTCGCTACTTGCCATGAATTATTGTGTGACTTCTGAGCCCCAGAAAAAAAGCATTTCAGGTTGAGGAGATGACTCCAACACCACTTCAAACTCACTGAAGGTGTTTTTAATTAATTTTATTCCACTCTTGCAATCAGTGTATGGCCCAGGAGCTGTTTATTACATACAAATGGATCGCTTTAAATCCAGACCAAAGGCAGAGGCAGCAATGGTTTGTGTCTTTAAGAAAACACAATAATGCTCTTGGGCTAAGTGGCAAATTCCTGTTCCATCCTGCCCCAGCCCTAAGGCATCACCAGTTCAAAGACAGAAATAAAAAGCCTTCAATAACCAAGGACAGGACTTCATTCCCCTTTGCTTCTGCTGATCTGAACAGAGAAGTCATAGCTGTTGCCACAATAAATATTTTTCTTCTATTAATATTAAAATGCAAAATTTGGGCAAGAAAATCCTGGGGCTCTTAAATCCCATGGCCAGCACAGTAAGAATCAATGAGACAAAGAATTTATAGGCTTACAAATAAATCAGCAAGGTGTGAAGTACATCCTAGAAATCGGTCTTAATTTGTGTTTGGGGAAAGTTTTAGGATATTCCTACTCCTTCATCTTCTGCTGGGTAATCAGGTAAGAGGCACTTTCAGTCCAGGAGCTGGAGGATTCTTCTTCCAGAAGGTTGAAATCTGCTGATGTGCAGCTCACCCCAAACAGGATTTTTAAGCCCCTGCTCTGTGAAGCCTCTGTACCTGAGCAGGCCCCTGGGCACAGGGACAGAGAGGGGCTGGGAGTGGGAGGTGAGGACAGTGGCAGGGACAGGGTGGCTCCTTCTGGCACAGTGAGCCAGAGGTCAGTGCTGCTGTTCACAGCATTTGTGCTCCTGCCATGGGCAGCTCCTGGTGAGCACCATGCTCCTGACTGTCACAGACACATCTTATGGAAAATCCTTTCCTCGGGACTTTTTCTCCTGAGAAGCTGAGAGGCCTCAGAAATGAAATGTAAGCAATGATTATCTGCCATCAAGCTCTGCAGAGCTCTCCACATACAGATTTCTGCCGCCTCTCCTCAAATTCAACTTTTCCTCTCTGCCTCTGCTCTGGCTGCCAGGAAACTGCAATGGGACCTCAAGTGGCTTTAGGGAAAGCTTCAACCTGCATCCCAAAGAAGTCAGCTGGCACCATTCCCTCTATTTTCATGGCAGAGGCAGCTCTCCTTAACAAGTGAATCCCAAACAGAACGAGCGCTTTGACAATTATCATTTTGAACAAATATTTCCAGCTCCACGCAAAACACCGTGGCACAAAAAAAAGCAAACTTTCAATAAACAGAAAATAGATGATTGTTCTCAAATGACAGCTTTCATGCTGTTTATCCCAAAGGATCCTCAGAGCTTATGGAGTATGAAATAAATTTGCCACTGGTTAAAAATGTAAATTCTTTAAATACATAAAACCCTAATGAAAAGGCTTGTAACATTTCCCTTTTCCTGATTCCCACTTTTCTCTTTTTATCTTCCTAGAAGAAGACGTTGATTATAATTACAGTGGGAACTAAAATGTAGGCTTGATTTTGTGTTTAAAAAAAATTTGGGAAGTAAAAGAAGCTCTTGGTGTGATTGGGTGTGTGCGTGTGCTTCCACACATGCATGTGTGGCTGAATGGTGTCATGGCATTAAAAAATACATAAAAGACCTGATAAATTCCATATTTAAATGCACATAATTTATGGAGAGCACACAGAAGAGAGGCTCTGCTGATGGAGATGAGAGAGAAAAGCTGCTCTGAGCTCCCAGCCCCTCTTTAGTGCTTGCAGAATGCACAGGGGTGCAGGAGGCAGGGACTGGCACTGCTGTCCTTGGGCAGAGCGAGGATGGAGGGAACAGATCCCTCTGGAAGAGCTCAAGTTTTGCTCTGGGGTTTGCAACCCAGATCCTCCTTTGCTTCTTTGTCTCTTTGTGAGAAGAGCACAGACACAAGAACGCCCACAACAGTGTTTTGTTTGTATTTTTAGTGAAATATCTCACAAATACATTCTGCTTTTTTCCTAAAAAAATATTATTTTTACCATCAAACAAACAAACAGTGGGGAAAAAAATGTACCATCACCTTCCTTGAGTTGTGACAGAAGTACAAAAGGAGCTCTAATGTTCACGTGGGCTTGAGTTCAGATTCAAATTGTGCTTTATGTAAAATTTAGGCATTCTTCACATTTTGTAAGTTCTTCACGAGGGAACCTTGGCCTACTGGGTTGTCTAAATTTGCTCAGAGCATGAAGCTCACGCTGACTCTGGGGCTAAATCAGGCAGCCCAAGTAAAGCCCAGTCAGGTCTCACACCAGGGTTGTGGCAGGGGAAACCAAAGTGCTTGAAAATGTAAACCCACAGTCACATTTTGTGCTAGATGGGGCATGTTTTCACAGCGCTCTTCAATGGTATGAAATTCATCCCATTTTCCATTGCATTAATGACAAAGGAGTTGGGAAAAGTTTAAAATAGTCGGAAGCAAACTAAATATTCATTGCCCACTTCACAGTTTTATTAGGACTGAGGATGCTGAAAAGTTTTTTTTTTTTCCTCTAAGTGATTTGTTTATGTGAAGAAGAAGAAGGAAAGAGAAACAGATATTCCCAAGCTCCTGCTAATACTACTTCACAGATTGCAAACAGTGGGAAATTGTCATAGAAGATCTATTACAAAGATTATAGCAATTCTAGGGCTGTGATCTCCAAAGGCCTTGTTCCAGCTTTGACTACTTTGAGACCACAAAAGGATTCCAGAGTTTCCCCTGACTGGAAGTTTTCAACACCTTCCTTCCATGTCGATTTTCTTCTGTCAAAACATGACAGTGCAGCTTTTCCCTCTGGGAGAAAAGAGATTTAATTCCTATAAGTGCAGCACCTTTCCTAGGTTGGCTCTTCTCTCCTTGGCCACATATTTCCAGAAACCTTTCAGTAATTCATTGTCTCTGTTCCCTTCTCTCACTTGAGCACAAGCACAAAGATGCCTGAGGGCGCGAGGAGAAATGAGTGTCAAAACCTCCCAAGATTCATTTCCTCAGGATGAAGATAAATCAGCTCTCAGATATTTTCAGCTGAACCCCTGGCTGGAGAATTTGGGAGGATGTGACTCTCCAGCCTTGCCTCTGAGCTCTGCTGGGAGCAGTGCATGTGGAGTTTCTCAGGCTCCTTCTCTTCCCACATCTCATTGTTCTTGTGCCAAAAGAAAAGAACCAGAACTCTATTTTTAGGGTAGGTTGTTCCAGCTAAATGCATCCATCATCCTCTGAAGTTATTGTACGTGGGTGAACCTTCTCTTTTCATTCCAAACTGGGCTTAAATTTTACAAATATGAGTTTCAATTCAGGCAGGGAGCAGCAGATCTGACTGTTCCGAGAGGGATCTGCATAGGCTGGACCCATGGGCTGAGCACCTTTGGGAGGGTCCTGCCCTTGGGTCTGCTGAAATCTGGGAGATGAGGAGCTGGGAGAGGCCCTGGGGGTGCTGGGGACATGGCTGGGCATGAACCCAGCTGTGCCCAGGGGTTCCCAGATGTGCAGGAGGCCAGGGGCACCCGGGCTGGGTCAGGAATGGTGAGGCCACAGGAGCAGGGCAGGGATTGTCCCCTGAGCTGGCCCTGCTGAGGCACCACCCCAAACCCTGGGGTCAGTTTGGAGCCCCTCACAAAAGGGACCTGGAGGGGCTGGAGGGGTCCAGGGCAGGGAAAGGAGCTGGGAAGGGGCTGAGGGAGCTGGGAAGGGGCTGAGCCTGGAGAAAAGGAGGCTCAGGGGGGACCTTGTGGCTCTGCACAGCTCCTGACAGGAGGGGATGTTGTAAAGTGGAAGGTGAAGGAGAAGGAGAAGGAGAAGGAGAAGGAGAAGGAGAAGGAGAAGGAGAAGGAGAAGGAGAAGGAGAAGGAGAAGGAGAAGGAGAAGGAGAAGGAGAAGG
>NW_005054706.1:131881-141643 GCF_000277835.1 Geospiza fortis | reverse complement strand
GAAGGTGAAGGTGAAGGAGAAGGTGAAGGTGAAGGTGAAGGGGAAGGTGAAGGTGAAGGAGAAGGTGAAGGTGAAGGTGAAGATGAAGGTGAAGGTGAAGGGGAAGGTGAAGGTGAAGGTGAAGGGGAAGGTGAAGGTGAAGATGAAGGTGAAGGTGAAGGGGAAGGTGAAGGTGAAGGAGAAGGTGAAGGTGAAGGTGAAGATGAAGGTGAAGGAGAAGGAGAAGGTGAAGGTGTTCTCCTCTCTCAGGGAACAAGGGGCAGGACAAAAAACGGCCTCAAGTTGCACCAGAGGAGGTTGAGGTTGGATATCAGGAAAAATGCCTTCACTGAAAGGGTGGTCAGACACTGACAGGAGCTGCCCAGGGCAGCGGTGGAGTCACCATCCCTGGAAGTTTTCAAAAGACACCTGGATGTGGCCACAGTGTGGTGGTGCTGGATCCAGGACTGGACTCAGCCCTCAAGTCTTCCCCACTCTTCCCCGTTCCATGATTCCATCCCCCAGCTCACCCTGGATCCTTCACAAGTCCTAAATCACCTGATTTGCCCTTCCAGTTTCTGTTGTGGATTCACAGAAAAGAAGCAAAGGGGACTTTGCACCCTGCTGCTGCTGCTGCTGCTTGGAAGTCTCTGCACGATGGATTTGTCCAAGTTATTTCTGTTAAAGGCAGCTATAAATAACCTGCATAATGCCTCAAGAGTGTTACAGAATTATTGGGAGTTTTGCCTGATTAGAAGAAGTAAGAAATAAAAATCTCCGAGGAAGGAGCTGAGGATTTTACACAGCAATAAAGAACAGAAAGTGAAGGGCCATATATCTATTTGTGGGCTTAAACATTGAGAATACACTCAAGTGTTTTACTCAGCTGGAGGTAATTTGGGAAATAATACTGGTCCTTATTTAGCCAATACAAAAATGGCCACAAGATGTCTTGTGTCACACCATGTGTGAGTTCCATCTGAACTTTTAATTGCTCTAAAATAATTTATTCAGTATTCTCACCAAAACCTTGTTTGGGTTTCACTTTTCATGCCCATGATCCAGAAGCAATTTCTCAGGAGCTGTCTAGAGAAAAAAGGCAGTTTTAAGGTGGAGAATAAACTGCCAAAGATTAGCTTTGGGCACTGCCAGGGATCCAGGGGCAGCCACAACTGTTCTGGGCACCTGTGCCAGGGCCTCAACACCCTCACAGGGAAGAGTTTTGTCCTAATATTTGATCTAAACCCACTCTCTGTCAGTTTGAAGCCATTCCCCCTTACCCTGACACTTCAGGCCCCTGTAAATAATATAAAAATGCACTAAGCAAGGCTGTGTGTTTTTCCTAGAGCCATCATTTGGTTGTCTCCATCTTTCTCAATGCTTTTTGATGGATTGATGGAAAGATGTGTTTGTCCACCTCCTCACTCTCAGGTGAGATTTCTTTGGAAATCCAAGTTGCAGGTGGGACAAGAATGCTCACGTGGCTCTTGGCTGCCACGTTCACTGCTGGTTTATTTGATAAACAGAAATTTAGGGCTGGACTCTGAAAACCTCTTGGAGTTTCTTTTTCCCAGCACAGAGTTAAAGCTCCTCACATCCCTCCTTTTTCACCTGTGGTGTTGCAGAGTGATTTCAGTCTGTGATAACAGGATCAGAGGAATCTCTCTCCTTTCCACAAAACCTCAGCCTTTCATTCTCTTTGCTGCAAAGTCAGGGCAGCAGGAGAAGCTTTCATCACCTGGGCAGTGAGCTGCTGTTCTGCTAATCTAATTTATAAATTTATCTAAAATTATAAATTATCTAAATTAGAAATCTAAATTATAGATTTGTCTATAAATAAAGGATAAATAAATATAAATAAACTATAAATAAATTATCTAAATTATATTCTACTGGATTTTGGGCAGGTGGTTACCTACTGGAATAGCTTCCAAAGAGAGTTTTGCATTCCAGTGCCAGAAACCCAGGGATTTTCCTCAGCTGGAAAGCTTCCTGCTAAAACCCAGGTTTCCATTACCTCCTGTAAATGGGGATTATTGGGAAGAGCTGACCTGGGCCCCTCTGGACCTGTGCCTTCAGTGGATATTTGATGAGATTCAACCACCCAGGTGTCCTGCAGACACAGATTCCAGCTCAGGCACTGATGGAAGAAGATGCCCCATTATCATTGATAATGTGGTGGTTTTAATATGGCCAAAAATGTTACAATTTATAGTTCATCTGAGCCAACCAAGAGCATCAATGGCATAAAAGATCATGATCTCTAGTTTACTCAGTTTTCTGAGGTGATCGTTGCTCAACCACAATGTTCAGCCTGGTGAACATTTTTCTGTATAAACTTGAACAGTTTATCACCTATCGACACCGAAAGACAGAATTCTCCTGTTTTGTCTGACTCAAGGGCAGAGCTCAGGAGCTGAGGGACAAGGGAGCACCAAGAACTTCAGAATTGCCCAGGAAATGCTTAGAGAGTGATGCTTCAGGTTTTGGCTTTCATATTTTTCAGACTCTGTGCTGCTTTAGTGGGTGAGTCTGGGTTTCACATGAGGGGATGGTGAGCTCTGTGCACAGAGCAGGGAGACAAAACAATTCCTGCTCCAGCTGGGCACCAAGGACAAATGACCCAAATCTCAGCCCCAGGAGCACAAACACCGTGGGCTGGAGAGAGAAAAACAAGCAGGGTGGGACTGCCTGGGCTAAAGCTGGAATGGGACAATGAACTGCAAGGTGCAAATGGAGCAGAACTGATCCCAGGGACAGACCCCGTGCCTGGTCGTGCATTTTGGGGCCATTTTGGTTCATCTTGGGTGCAGCCCTGGCTGGGCTCTGGTGCTGCCCAAGGTGGATCCATGGAGGAGATCCTTTGAATAAATCCCTGCTTTATTCTTTAGCTCTGCCCAGCCTCTGTTCCAGGGCAGCCTTCACAAGGCATCAAGAGAACAAAAAGGTTCCTTATTCCATCAGGGAATGGATGCACAAGGCATCAAGAGAAAAAACTCCACAAGCACCAGCATCCCCTGAAACCAAATATTAAGGAATATATAAAATACTAATATTAATATTGGAATATTAAGGAATACATAAAATACCTCATTTCCAGAGAAGAGGAGTTTGGTTTCCTCACTATGGAAGCCTCCAGAAAGGCTGCCCAAGGACACAGCCACACCATCCCAGTGCTCCCAGTCCCTCAGGAGCTCAGCATCTGTTACCAAGCAACTGGGGAGGCAGTTTGGGAGCAGGCAGCACCCTGAGCACTCTCTCCTTGCAGACCTGTCCCAGCCCCAGCCACTCAGTGCAAATAATCCTCTGCACAAAGGCCCGAGGTTGATGTAAGAAGATTATACATTTCTAGAAATAAAACTGCTTCCACACTGCTCTAATCTATAGTTAGGGGGTGTTCAGTGTATAATTTTCCTCACAACCACTGGATACTTAATGCAACAACTGATCAGGCCAGAGCTGTTTCTAGGTCAGAGACACAGTTTTGGGGAAAACTTTGCAGTGAATTCATCTCTTGGTCTGCAGTTGTTGTTCTTGCTGCCACAGCTCAGACTGGGCTGCAGGAGGGCTTTGTCCTACTTGAGAAACTCCCAAAGATCTCAAAAGTTATTCCTGAACGCACATTATGTGGATCTCCGTGTTAGATATTGATGGGTTTAATTTAAGAATCTGGATCCCAAAGATCTCAAAAGTTTTTTCTACACACATTATGTGGATCTCCATGTTAGATATTGATGGGTTTAATTTAAGAATTGGCTCACTCTGCATCAGTCATTGAAGATATTATTCGATTTACTGTGGGAAATAGCTGGTTTGTGGTGGGCAGAGGCCACAGGTTTTTTATGGGAAGCTACTGGAATATTTACTATGAGAAGGGAAGAAACACCCTCAAGTATTGAAAGTGAAAACTTACTCAAGTATTGCCAGTGGAAACTGCATATAACAGCTGGAATTTAAGCACCAACACAAATAAAATTATATCAAAGATCTGATGGCACTCTGGTCAAAACATTGGCTCAGACAAGTGAAAAAAACAAAAGATTTTGGGTCATTAGACAAGTGACCTTTCATTGCTCAAACACTATTTTACCTGAACAAGATTTACATATCTTCTGAAAGGAGACTGGCTAAGCATCTTTTGCTACCTCTTTACTGTTAATTTACTATTTTTCATGATTTGTTGCCAATTTTCAATGGTTGGGTGTGCTCAGACATGCAGACATTTAACCAGGTCAGCGCTCAGGCAGTGAGAAGAGCCTGAAGGAACAATTGCCAGCAGAAAAAATTCAAATTACAGGGTGGTAGGGGCTTCAGACAGCAAGCAGAAATCAGCCGAGCATCTCAATTTTACACCACGCGCAGTCAGTCAAGGTTTTGGAGGCTTTCACTTAAGAAGTGTTAGAAAAGGACAAGAGGTGCTTCCTCCTCTCAAGAGAAGCTGTTGTCATTAGAATTGTTCAATAGGATCCCAACAACACCAAATGCTCTCCCAAAATTAATATCTGTGCCCTGCAGGAGCTCCCTGTTACTGCCAGCCCCTCACTGATAAGAGCTGCAGGAAATCTTTATCTAAACCCACAGATAACTGGGCACTTGTAATGCAGAAATGGAAAAATCAGGCAGACAAGGCCCAATCTTGCCTGGCCTTTAGTTTAGACTGAAAACCCCTCTAATTTTCTGAGCTGTGTCTCCCATCAGGGACAGCACAATTCAATGTGAGCAAACAAAAGAAAAAAAAACAACCCAAACCTTCCACCTGTGCCTAAGCTTCGAGTGATGCTCAGGAAGATTTTAAAAGGATGATGTGTTTTCCCACAGAGACTTAAAAATAGGATATCTCTGCTCCTAATGCTGGTCATTTTCTGCTTTTAACAAGAAATGGGACATCCAAACACAACAGGGCTGTCCTGGGGTGGGTTGAGCTAACTCAGAAGTGTTCCAGGATTTTTCTTTTCATGAGATTGGTGTAACACCAGATTGCCCAGAGGTTGCAGAGGGTTTGATTGCTGGGAACATCCCAGAGCAGGCTGGATGAGCTCTGGTGGAAGCTGTCCCTGCCCATGGCAGAAATGACCTTTAGAGCCGCCAGGATTCTTTGTGGGGATCTGCACCGACTTCGGACATTATAATGCAAATTTCATTTTGAAAAATCTCAGTCTGCATGAGTTTAAATAGGCACAAGAATACAAAAATCTTTTGAGCACATCAGGTTGAGGGCAAAATTTGCAGCTCCAGGAGAGCTCTTACAAACCCTCCCCAATCCACTGCAGATACAAAATTAGGCTTAGCCCAGAAGCACCATCTCCCCACTTTAGGAGCTCTGCTGAATTAAGGAGGAATATTCCCATGAAATCTCTTAAGCAGATTTTCCTAAAGTTACCAGAAACTTTTCACAGAAAGCCGTTTCCACACCACTCACCCTGCAAATTTCCTTTTTGGATGTGTTCGTCTGGATTTCTGGGGGTTATGAAAGTCCCCAGGTGCAGCAGGACAATCCTCACCTGGTGGGAACCTCACCCCAATCCTGGTTTTGTGTGGAATCCCAGCTCAGGGGTGTTTTTATGAGCTGCAGAGCTGTTTAGGTGGAGCTGGGGGGGATTTAAGGTTTGGTGTGACAGTCACAGAGCAGACTTGAGGAGGCCAAGCTTTAAACAAAGCCCCTCATGTTCCTGCAGCAGGTCCCATGAAGAACCACCCCACACCCTGGGAGGTTTTTGCATGGCAAGAATGCCAAAATCATGCAAGGATTGATCCTAAAAGGACTTCCAGCAAGGGCTTTCATTGCTGCTCCAGGCATGTGAATGATGTTTAGGGCCATGGAGCCAGCTGTGCTTGGTAAAAGTTGCAGTAAAATGCACCAACAATCAGCCAGTCTAATCAAGCTCCTAATCAACCAAAATAGCTTGAAATGCACTGCAGCTACCTGCTAGAAATTAGTTTTTATTTTATTTTTATTGCTGTTTTACTCAAACCTCGGGGAGGTGCAGCAAAAGAAAGACAGAACCAGACAGGGAGTTGCCAAAGCAAGGCCAGGTATAAATGTATTTATGGCTAATGAGGCCAACATTGCCTGGTGAATTAAACAAGACACATGAATAAACAATCGGTGTTAAAACAACCAATAATCCAATGCAAAAAAGGAAATAAAACCCATTCACTGTGTCACCATTGCCTCACAAGGACTTCTATTTCCCACCTCACCTCCCCAGCAGTTAAGCATTAATAAATAATTGATAAATTTAAGCTTTAATAAATAATTAATAAATGAAAGAATATCAGAGAACCCCCCAAAAGTATCAGTGGTGTTGGGCTCCTTTCAGAGGAGTTTGCAGCAGCCTTTCATCTCTGCAGGTTCAATTTTGGGGCAGAAGGTGGAGGCACATCACAGCCCCAGTCCCATTTCCTCGCTGGCTCTGCGGAGCTGTGGGGCTGCCTCTGGTCTCTGCAGCCTTTTCTCCCCACAAACCTGGGTTTGGAACAGAGCTGAGCACATCCAGCCCTCCTAAAAGGTTACAAATGGGGTTCTGGCTGTGGCCACCCCAACCACAGAGCTCTGTAAGGGGCACCTCATGGCCATGAGCTGGCACAACCTCAAAAATCAGAAATAAACTCGTTGGGAATATTTTCAGAATAACAGGCACGTCCCCTCTTTGATGACAGCCCTCACACATGAACAGAAAGAAAGAGGATTTGTTGGTTTGTTTTTTTCCTGGGAAGGAGCTCTGTGCATCTTGCATTTTGTATTAATGAGCCTTTGGAAACTTCCAAGGGCTGCATTTTCCTGCCCATTTACATGAACGATGAAGAGGCACACGGGGGAAATGAAGGCCCTTTCCTGACACTTGTTTAAAGGGCTGAGCTATTTATGTGTCACTGGGGAGGCATTCATTGATTTCCCAGAGATGAGCTGGGTAATGGAATTCAGAGATTCTCACTTGGAGTCACTGAGTCAACTGCAGGTCATTACTGCCTCAAAAGAATCAGCCCTTTGCAGCAGGAGCTGGCTGACATCTCTGATCTCACCTCATCTTGTTTCTCCTCTCCCAGAAGAGCCCCAGATTACAATTCCTGGGATGGTCCCTCTGAGATTTCTGCTGCCATCAAAATTCCAGAGGAACCTCCATCAGGAAACAGATTCCTGTCGCAGACATCTTTTATGAAAAATCCTTTCTTTAGGATTTTTCCTCCTGGGAAGCTGAAAGGCCTCAGGAACAAAATGTAAACAATGGTTATCTGCTGCTGTGGGATGCAACAGGTGGATCTGTGATTGGTCTCATGTGGTTGTTGCTAATTAATGGCCAATCACAGTCAGCTGGCTCAGACTCTGTCCAAGCCACAAACCTTTGTTCTCATTCTTTCCTTTTCTATTCTTAGCCAGCCTTCTGATGAAATCCTTTCTTCTATTCTTTTGGTATAGTTTTAATGTAATATATATCATAAAATAATAAATCAGCCTTCTGAAACATGGAGTCAGATCCTCATCTCTTCCCTCATCCTGGGACCCCTGTGAATACGGTCACAGATTCCTGCTTGCCCAACCCCTCTACAGCAGGGCTCGAGTTTAAAGACAAACTTGTGTGACTCAGTCAACTCATTATGTAATTAAAATCTTGTACAGTGCCCTGACATTCCATTCTCTTGTAAGAGATGGGGAAATGATCCAGCTTGCCACAGAACTTACATTTTGAACGGCATTTACTGGATTTTCCAGCTATCTGTATCTGGTATTAAAAACGTTTTCGGAGTAATTAGTTAGTCTAGTTAGATTTTAAGCACTGTCTGCAGCCTCTGTGCAGTTATTTCAGCACCTTTTCTCTCACTGGGAGCAAAAGGATGTGGAAGAGGGAGGGAGAACCAGCCCAGGCTGTGTGACAGTGAGAGTGACCAGTGGTTTATAAAAGTTAATCAAGGTGGGAAGGGCAGGAGAATCACAGCAAGTCTTCTCAGCAGAGGTCAGGATGTCACACCTGGATAATTTAAAATGCATTATCCAAGTTATTCCTGCAGTAGTCCATGAATGGAGAGGCTCCTCTGGTGCCTTTAATGCTTCTCCAGCCTCCCAAGCACCTGAAAGGATCATTCTCAATCTCTTTTAGGAGCACCCACCCTCAATTTATTTTTGGCTGATTTGTGGCTCAGTTCTCTGTACAGCAACTCAACCCTGTCACTTGTTGCTTGTCATCAAGAAATTAATTTCTCTGCAGAGACATTTTACACTTGAATTTTGTAATGGCACCATCCATAGTCCCTGAGCTAAATTAACTTCTGCCTTCTTGTCACTCTTTGAAAATGGAAAGTTGAGGACAGGGTTAGATTTTATTGATTTTTGTTTTGATTTCAACACCCAACTTCCGCACTGCTCAGCAACTCTCAAACATTAAAGGAAATGGGACAGAAAAACAGAGCTGACATTTTCTTTCTTTCTACACCCCAAACAACCCCTGCAGCACTGTGAGGCTCTAGAAAGAAATCCTGAAACATCCAAGATGATACAAAAATCCAAAATGAAACCTGGAATACTTTAGCCTGATATAATGTTTGAGTTATCCATAGGTTCTACATTGCTGAGGAGCCTGGATTTACAATGGAAATGTGAAGATTTAGATTGCCAAAGCACTTTGAGCTTTGTTAGAGTGACATCCAGTGGCATTGAAAGTTTCCTTGCTGGGGGCAGCTTACAGCAGAGGAATCTCTATTTGAGCAGCAGCAGCTGTGCAAACATTTCTGCTCAGGATCAGGTCAGTGACCAGGACCGGAGAAGCAAATGCATCAGCTGAACTCTCCAGATTAAAGTAGGACATGGAAACTGGTAATAAATTTATATAAATTACATGCTGGTGTTGGGAAAAGCAGAACTCTCTGCTTGATTATGGAATTTATGGGAATTTCTGAAGAGCAGGATCTGCAAATCCCAGTTTATTAAGTTCAAAGGCACCTTTAAAACATCGCCTCAGCAAACCCTACTAATGGAATAGCCACACACTGTGCTGGGTTAAACCTGCGAAACCTTCTCTCTTCTCTCTTTTAAATGCAGCTATGCTGACAGAAAAGGCATCAGAACCTGATCCCTGTGCACATCTGGGCCCCAAGCCCTGCAGAAAGGAACCCACCCCAATTAATTCTTAAATGGTCAAAACACCAACAGGGGGATGAAACACTTCTCCACCCAGCACACACTAAAAGCAGGAGAGGCTCCAACCTGAGGCAGATGTCACAGCCCAGAAAGGAGGTGTTGGAACAACTTGGACAAGGTTTGCCATTCCAATATCAATTCTAACCTGTTCTACTGCCTGCTGCTCCTGCAAGCTCAGGTTCCAGATTAATTCACAGTTTCAGTTATTTTATGTGATCATGCAAGTCTACACCTAGTCCAAGCAGGATGGTAGAACCAAGAAAATATTTTCATTTAAAACAAATTTTGCATGGATGTGGAGAATCCACTCCCATCTGAGCCCAGTTCCTTGGTGCAATCTGATGCCCCAAAGAGCAGCACAAGAAGGAAAAAGGTGAGGATGTAGCTCAGTGCAAGCCTGGCAGAGAGGAGCCCACGTTCAGGTTTCAGACATTGCCACCTCCTCTGATCTTTGCAGCTGAGCTCCCCTTGAAGAGGAGCTCAATCAGATCCCATCCTCCCCAGGCTGATGGGCTTTGCTTCCTGCCCAGCCTGGTCCTAAATCCTCCAAAGAGCTTCTTCACCTGGTCCTAAATCCCCCAAAGAGCATCTTCACCTGGTCCTAAATCCCCCAAAGAGCATCATCACCTGGTCCCTAAATCCCCCAAAGA
>NW_005054706.1:124492-131641 GCF_000277835.1 Geospiza fortis | reverse complement strand
GGAGAGAGAGGAGGGGTCAGAACCAGGCCAGAGGAAATTTGGTGTTTTGAGCACGAACTTTTGCAAGGAAGGAGCCACTGGAGTGGAGAACCAGAGCTGGGGTCAAACAAGGATGAGGCAAAGCTGGAAATTAGCAGCAGAAGAGGCCAATGGATTTCCCTCTGTCCCTCTCCTTCCTTTCCCAGACAGTTCCTGGCAAAACAGGGAGAAAAACATAGAAAAGGTATTGAGGGATGGCAGAATTATCACAGAATCCTTTAGGCTGGAAATGCCCCCTGAGACTGAGCCCAGCCACTGTTGGCATGTCCAGGTACAAGTGACAGCAGAATTCAGGCTCAGCCTCCAACAGTCTGCTGGCATGCACAAGAAAAGAAAATATTTCTTGTTGAACACTGTCCTCCAGCTGGTGCTTTAGACACTCCTTGTCCTGCAAGTTCAATGGTGCTGAAGAGCCAAAAGTACCCCACAAACACAGCTTAACCCATGCAAAATCTGCTTCAAAAGACAAAATTGCTGAAGCAATTTCCAACATTTTTCCGAAGCAAATGTTGCTCAGACAGACAAATCTGGTTCTGACATGCTCCCCAAAAATAGCCATGTCAGACTCAGAATTTACATCTACATAAAGAAGGTTAATGAACCAGGCAAATTGTACTGCACAGGAAACAAATGCCAAATATTGCTCTTAGCTTTTTCTTGTGAGTCAGTGGCTGCTCTGGGAATGGGGGCACTGAAATAAATAGTACCACAAAATCCTCAGTGCAGTTGGAACATTCCAAAATGCCACGGAGCTGTCAGTCTGCATGTCAGAATCGATGGGCAAGCTTGTCAGGAGAAAAGCAGGGGGAATTTGGGGCTTGAAATAGTCACCAGCTTCTAGGGTTTAGCTTAAAAGTTATAATAGTTTAAAAATTATAATAGAAATATATTTATATACATATAAAATAAAACCCCATTAAATAAAAATATTTATATTTTAATATCTAAATAATGTTATTATTTATATTATATTACATTTTATTATATTATTAATTGATTTTATATAGAAATATTATTTTTATATATGTAAATAATATATAGTAAATAATACATAATATCCACAATACAACAATATTAAGTAAAGGTAATAAATCACACACAAAAAATTAAACCCTATAACAACTATCTATTAATTTAGAAAGTTATATATTGCCTTATAAGAAAGAAACTTGTAACTACTCTCAACCTATAACCAATTATTTACTCCTTTAAATCTCACAACCTCTAAAACTAATATTTATCTAAACAATAGATCGTTCTTAATGATAAAAATAATCCAATCCCTTCATTAAAAGCAATAACAGTAATAGTATTATTAGTATTAATGGAAGCAAGGCCACCTCAGGCCTGTAAATCAGGCTCTTTGTCCAGAACTGTGCTGTAGGAATTTACTTTTCATGTAAAATTGTGAGATACAAATTTATTCCTGTCTGGAAAAGAAATATCCCTGTCAGAGGTGACAAGACAAATCAGATTATTTGAGGATGTTCAGGGCTCCAATCCAAGACTAGACTTGGACGCATTAACAAGGTTTGGGGAAAGCAGGGCTTTGGGAAAGCAGAAGAATTTCCACTGCTATTGACAGAAACTCAGCAATGCATCCCAGAATTCCCAGGGCAAACCCTGAGGGTCCAAGCTGGGATTTCAAAGAATTCCCAGAAATTAGAGCTGAAGGGCCTCGAGAATGAGAAACCTCCAGTAACCATGCTGGTCTCCCAGCTGAAGCCTCAGTGTGAATTATTCCTCATTTTCCCCCTTTCAGCCACGTCCTGGCCCATCTCAGGTGGTTTTTTCCTCTCACACAGCTCTGGTCACAAAGAACACATAAAGATAGGGAAGGCTTTGCTTAAAATGCAAGGACAAACACAATTAAATACAAATTGCATTTTGTTCCTCTTTTCCTTTGCCTTTCCTATGCTGGTTTTCACCTGCACCTCATCACCTCACACCTGAATACAAAACTGTGGGTGTTAATTACACCTGTTGCTAATTAAATAGGAGGTTTTCTTCAACGGTTGATGCTCTGATTCCCAGATATTCAGTGAGGACCCTCAGAACTGTGGCTGAGGATGGGCTGACAGTGGGGACATTTTAGGAGGGCAGGCTGGATGTTCTGAGGTGTTCTTCAGAAGTATTGGGCAGGGTTCAGACAGAGCAAGAATAAAATTTGAATTTGACTTTCCAGGTCCATGTAATCTGACCTGAGCATCAAACCCAGACATCAAATTTATGGGAGTGGTTTTTCCTACAGGATGTCTTGTCATCATTTTCCCTCACACCACGTTATTCCCCATCATTTAAACATCTATACCACCCTCAGTGGCAGCTTCAGCCTGAAGCTTTATGGATATGTAAGAGAGAAATTTTATTTTATCTTCTTGTAAAGACCCGCTGCATTCTTTTCATCATGATTCAGATCCAAGGAAATCTCTCCTGACCTGTGTCTTCCAGCTCTGGGGACAAACAGATTTTGAGTTGGCATGTGCTGCCACCTAATGATATGGAAACCAAGACTTTGGAAAGAAAAACCTCAGAATTGCATTAAAAAAAAAAAAAGAAAGAAAGAAAAAGCAGCTACAGAAGGGATTTGTAAATTTTATCACCTGGAACAGGGAAGGGCAAGTCCATGTATGAAAAGCTGAGGGTAGAACTGGGTGTGAGGTGGGGATGGGATCCAAACCCAGGTTCAGACTGCTTTCTAACCAAAAGGTGTCCCCACAGCACCACAGAAATGCTGTCCAAGGCTCTTTGTGGAGCACCTGCAGCCCGGGGTGAGGTTACCCTGCCCCTGAGAGCAGCACAGGAACCTTCCCCAGGGAGCTGCTGCCTCCTGCGCTGCGCAGGGCACGCAGAACAAGCAGCTTCCTACAGTTCCTGATCTGAAATGGGACTTTCAGCTGGGAGAAATCTGATTTTTGAGTCAGCTTTCACTCACTGTGTCCTTGATAAGGAGAAATACTCTGTCTTGGATAATTCCATGGGAATGCAGAGTGGTGGCTGCTGTAGGAAGCAGAATCTCAGTGTGCAGAGTTTCCTCAGTTTCAGGGTTCCTCAGACAGTTCTATCAGCTCATGAAATATCCACATTTATTTCATAACAAGCCCAGAGAAGCAGAACCACATTTCCTGCTCCCAGTGCTGCCTCTTCACTTCACCCTGCCTGCAGATTCCTCCCCAAAACAGAGCTAACAACACGGATTGGATCATTTCACAAAAAAACCCCAAACTCTATAAAAACACAGGTAAATTGAACTCCTGCAGCTGAAGAGATAAAAAATTATTTCTCCTTGCTACAACAACTCAAAGGACACTTAGCATTAGGATACACAATAGGATTACTCCAGACTATGTGTTTGTTACATTTCTCAAAAATACCAAAGATGGCTTTATCAATATCTGCAGAAAAAAACCCAACATTTAATTCCAGCAATTTTAAACCATTTTACTTGAATTAGCCGAATAATTTGGATTTTTTAATTAGCAACAGCATTGTACTACACAGAGCAGGGTTACAATCCAACCTGGAGGGGTGGGGTGGATAAAACAGAGGTTTGAGGAGGCTGAGCTTGCCAAGGGTAGGAATAATTAAGGAAAAACTTGCACATTCAGTGAATCTAAAACCTGAAAAAAACCCCTCAATTTGGATCACAAAAAGGCCTCTGAAAAGACCCAGAAACACATGAAAAAAACCACAAACTCCAGAAGTGACAACACTAGAAAATGAGTTGAAAAATAAAGCTGCCACCCCTCCTTGCTGCATGCTCAAGGAAAGGAGAGACCACAGCTTCATCCCAAAAATCCAACTTCTTCCTGCCTTCCCTCCCTATCACTTCACTCTCCTTCCCCAGCCATGGTCATCATAGGCAGCCAAATTCCTTTAATTAATCCAATTAGCTAATAGGCTCTAATAGGCTCCAACAGCCCTTCCCCTTCTGCTGCAGGAGCAGAGGCTGCACTGGCAGCTGAACATGTTGAAGGGGAAGCTGAGATGTACAGAAGGACAAAAGTGGTGCCTACAGGAGATGGAAAGGAGGAATCTGTGCCCCAAGAACCCAAAAAGTTTCCTGTGAAGTCTCAGGAAAGAGCTTGGGAAACATGCAGAGACTTTTAAGCACAACCTGGGCTGGTTTGCTGGAAATAATATCTAAGGATAAGCAGGAAAAGCTGATTTAAGTGTCCCTTGTACCACATCATGCTTTCATCCCTGCAAACAGCACACAGAGGTTCCCTGTTCCTGTTTGATCTTAATGGCCTATTCTTCTCTTATTGCTGTTTTCTGAGCTGGTTTATTCTGGTTTTCTGAGCTGAGTTTTAGGTTCCAAGGTCTTTAGCCTGTGATTTTTGCCTCCATTTCAACCCAGAAAAGAAAACTGATTTCACTGGGAAAGGAAACCAAAACCAGTCGAGGTGCTAAAGCCCAGAAGAATTCCTGGGCAGGTTTCTGATGGAGTTTACACATTTGTTCTTCAAAGGTGATGTGGGGGCAGGCTGGGGGAGACCTGAGGGTCTCCAGAGCAGGCAGAGCTCAGCTCAGAGGGCTGGGAGCACAGACACAGCCTGACCCCCCTGGCACCAGTGAATAACCCACAGAAAGCCTGTTCTTGTCAGGAAAATTAACCCTCAAACACCAGAGGTTTGTGTCCCAAGAGGAGCAGAGGAGTCCTGAAACTTTATTCAAATGAAGAGAGAGGCATTTCCCTGAGGTGTCCAATTTGTTAGAGGACGCAGCCTCCTTTTTATCCCAATTTCCTGGCTGCATTTGCCTCTCTCTTTCCACATTGGCTGAGATACATGAGAGGTACAGACTTCCCAAATCACCTAATACAGACCCCTTTTAATGTAAACCCCCTTTTTCTTTTCCTAAGGAATTTCTGCTTCCTCCCATTGCTTCTTTCACCTCTCAGCATCCAGCTTTGCCCACAGTTTTTAAAGACAGACGCCTCTCATTCCTTTCATGGATCAGTGGAATCTTTCCCATTGTTTCTTTCACCTCTCAGTCCCCAATTTACCAGCAGACCCCCAGCTTGTTTGTACAGACAGACTGCTCTCATTCTTTTCATTGGTCAGTGGAATCCTTCCCTTGTTTCTTTCACCTCTCAGTACCTAGTTTTATTTACCAGACCCCCAGTTTGTTTTTAAAGCCAGATCTCTCTCATTCCTTTCATTAATCAGTGGAATCCTTCCCATTGTTTCTTTCACCTCTCACTACCTAATTTTATTTACCAGGAGACCCCCAGCTTGTTTGCAAAGACAGACCCCTCTCATTCCTTTCATGGATCTATGGAATCCCTCCCATTGTTTCTTTCACCTCTCAGTACCTAGTTTTATTTACCAGACCCCCAGTTTGTTTTTAAAGCCAGATCTCTCTCATTCCTTTCATTAATCAGTGGAATCCTTCCCATTGTTTCTTTCACCTCTCAGTACCCAGCTTTATTTACCAGACCCCCAGTTTGTTTTTAAAGCCAGATCTCTCTCAGCCCTTCCCTTCTGAGCCCTGCTGAAGGCACGAGGGGCCATGGCTTGGCTGTGCCCCTGTCCCCTGGGCTGCAGCCCTGCCCTCCCCCTGCCTGTGGCTGCCAGGGCTGTGACACCAGTGCTGAGCAGTCCCACGTCACTGCTGCTGCCAAACTTAGCCCTGGCCCTGGAGGAGCGTGCCCAAATAGCTGCTGTGTGCTTCTCTGAGCACGGCATGCCTCAGTTGCAGACAGCTTCCAGCCCTGTGGCAAGAGGGCAGGGATGATTCATCCTGAGGAGCAGGGGAAGGCAGGGGATGGTGTCAGCCCCGGCTCTCACTGCTCCTCAGAAGATGCTTTACAACAGTATTGAAGGAAAACTGCTGTGCCTCTTCCAGAGTGGGATGGAGAGGGGATTGAGGGGCTGGATTAACCAGCACACTCCAATATTCTGTCATTAACCACTGCTAGCAAGGAATTCTTGACTATCCTTAGGCTTCTCTTCTTGTTTAATTGGAATAACACAAGGACTCCCTAATTCTAAAAGCCATGGAGCTAATAAATAGAAATAGAAATAGAAATAATAGAAATAGAAAGCCATGGAGCTCATCACAGTATGAAAGGAGCCTCTCCATCACCTGATATCAGCACCTTGGGAGAAGCAGGCTGGCTGTTACCCTGGCACAGAGTAAAACAGCACAGAAGCACCAGGACTGGCACAGTCAGAAGGAGTGGAAAGGTTTTGTCAAAATCCATGGCATGTTTTCCTTATTAGAGCCAGGCTCGGGTAGTCAAGATGAGAAAGAGCCTTTAAGAAAAGAATTTCATTTCCTGTGTTGCAGGCTGCTGTATAAGAGGGTGCCTCAGGGGCAAGAATTTGTCATGAGTGTGTTGTGTATTAAAGTAAGAATTTCTCCCTGCATGTGGGCCAGAGATATAAGAAAGGATCATAGAAAACTTTGGATTGGAGGGGACCTCAAAACTCACCCACTGCCACCCCTGCCATGGCAGGGACACCTTCCACTGTCCCAGGGGGCTCCAAGCCCTGTCCAGCCTGGCCTTGGGCACTGCCAGGGATCCAGGACACCCTGTGCCAGGGCCTGCCCACCCTCACAGGGAACAATTCCCGCCCAATATCCCATCTAACCGTGCCCTCTGGCAGTGGGAGCCATTCCCTGTGTCCTGTCCCTCCATCCCTTGTCCCCAGTCCCTCTGCAGCTCTCCTGGAGCCCCTTCAGGCCCTCCCAGGGGCTCTGAGCTCTCCCTCGAGCTTCTCCTCTCCAGGTGAGCACCCCCAGCTCTGCCAGCCTGGCCTCTCATCACTTTTGTGGCCTCCTTTTGACTTATCCCAACAGCTTCTCATCCCATTGATGCTGCAGGCCCCAGGGCTGAACACTCCAGGCACCCAGCAGAGCACAAAAGCATAAAATCAGAGTCCTGGCTGGGAGGTTATTTCATTTCATTTCAGCAGCTGGAAGATGCAATTTCCCTCCCTTGGGCATCTCCTCCAGCAGCAGCCTGTGGCTGGGCAGGGAGCTGGAGGGATGGTTCGGGCAGGGTTTTCATCCCCAGCAGCTCCTGAAGCACTCCCTGCATGGCTCTGACTGCGCCAGGGACACAAAGGGGCCCCAGCAAACCAGCCATGGCTCGGGGGGTAG
>NW_005054706.1:109942-123884 GCF_000277835.1 Geospiza fortis | reverse complement strand
ATATTTATATATCTATATAAATATATATCTTTAAATCTAAATATATATATATATATTTATATATAAATATCTATATAAAATATAGATATAAATAAATATAGCTATAGGCCTCAGGGAACTTCAGTTTCTCTCAGCCACAGATTTGCTGCATGGCCTCAGACAAGTTGTTAAACCTCCTCTTGTTTCTCAGTTCCCCAGTTCACATCAAGGGACATTTGTTTGCTCTGCCAGGGTAGCTGGGTTTATTTAATTCATTAGGGGAGTGTCATGTCCAGTACATGGATATAAACTAAAATACACAGAATGGGGTTTGCCCATTTCCTTTAATTTTTGAGAACAAAGTAAGTAGACAAAATTTTGTGCCCTTCAAAACCAAACAGAATCTTTCTTTGTGTAAAATGTTACATAAACCGTAGTGGTTGTTCATTTTTATTGTAGTATTTTTAATAATTCTGCACATATTTCAGAAAAGGGCAGATAAAAAAATCATCACCACAGAGCTGGGTTTTTTACATTTCCCCCTCATATAATTTCAAAAAACCCCAACCACAGTTAGGAAATTTACCCTCCCACTTCCCTCCCCACAAAAAGAAAAGAATTTTTTTTTTTTTAAATCAGTAAAGTGTTAAACAAATCAGCAATTAGGAGCGCACAGAGCACATCAGTAACACCAGGGATGCTTTAGGGCACAGGTGAAATGTTCACAGCAGCTCCTGGGCACAGCACAGCCTTCCTGCAGGGCTTGGCAAGGACCAAAGCACTCACACAAAGCACAGGGAACCCTTTTTGTCCCACAGCAGCGTTTATCCCGATCCCAGCCATGCTTTAAGGCTTTAGCCTTTGTATTTTTCAATTCCTGTGCTGCATTAGTGCATAATCTCAACTCCATACAGAGTGCTGGTTACTGTCTTCACATTTTGGTCAGACACAACAATTCCTCTCTGGGCCTGGAACTCAAGGACACCTCACTGCCCCAAAAAGTACAATCAAAAGTGAGTTTTGGGGGGAGCAAACTGGGGGTGAATGACTTCATTCCCTGCAGCTGGAATTGGAGCATTAACCCCTGATCTGTGAATGCCCAAACTGATAATTGCGTGACAAACTCGTGCCCATGGCCCACCTTGGCTGCAGCCTCTGGAGGCTGTGGCTGCCCAAGCTGGGCCTGCTGAAGGCTTTCATAAATCCCCACTTTATTCTCTGAACCTTGCCTGGCCTCTGCTCCAAGGCATCATTTCCTGTCCCACTGTGTGTGCCAAAACACCGAGGCATCACCTCAGCCTTTGTGGGGTCACCTTGTGCCCAAGGATGGCCCCAGAAACAGGGGCTGAACCTCTTGGCATTTCCTCAGAATCCTGATTACTGAGGGAATGACACAGAAATCCAGGCTGAGCACAACCTCAAGGCTCTCAGGAGTCTGAAATCCAGGCAAAATACAACCTAGAGGTTCTCAGGAGTCTGAAATCCAGGCTGAGCACAACCTAAATGTTCTCAGGAGTCTGAAATCAAGGCCAAGCACAACTTGAAGGTTCTCAGGAGTCTGGAACCCAGGCCAAACACAACCTAAGGGTTCTCAGGTTCTCTCAGGTTCTCATTTCTTGGCCTGAAATCCAGGCCAAACACAACCTAAGTGTTCTCAGGAGTCTGAAATCCAGGCCAAACACAACCTAAGTGTTCTCAGGAGTCTGAAATCCAGGCCAAATAACAACCTAAGTGTTCTCAGGAGTCTGAAATCCAGGCCAAATACAACCTAAAGGTTCTCAAGAGTCCCAAAATCAAGGTCCAGCACAACCTAAAGGTTCTCAGGAGTCTGAAACCCAGGCCCAGCACAACCTAAAGTGCATCTCCCTTCACTCATCAGAAAAATATCTTCACATTCTCCCTGGCAGGGACCGTGACCCACCCTAGGACCCACGTGTGGCTTTGGGGCCTTTGTTGTACAGCCTGGGTTGGTGGAGAGAAAGCCCAAATCACAAATATTGTCACAAATATTCCTGGCTTGTTGGGACTTCCAAAAATGTGAATTCCTAGATTTTGGAGTGTCAATGTCAATTCAGTTTTTTCACTGCATATAAATCAATCTGTGGTTTCAATTCTGGGAACATTTCTCTCCCAGTTTTCCCATGGGACTGAGTTTTGGCTGCCTCTGAGGGAGGCACAAAATGATGGTTCTGTGCCTTCCTAAATCCAGGTTTCTTCCAAATGTCCTGCCCCAAGCACCTCACAATGGAGACATGCAAAGAAGACTTAGAGGATTTGAAGTCCTCTGCTAGGCTTCCACCTTGCCACACACAAAATAACCCCCTACAAATAAGATAAAGTAAAAATGAAATGGCTCTATTAGATTTAATGAAGTGACTCGAGACAAAGCAGTTCCATAAAAATGCTTTTTTTAAGAAGTAACAGCAAGAGCTCAGAGAAGTGCTGACTGCAGGTACAGTTCTAGCCAATAGTAAGATATATTTAGTGATTTCTAGGGAAATATTTCCTTGGGAGAAGGTCAGGAGCCATTTCTGTTGCTTGCAACTCCAGGTGCTGTGTCTGAGCTCCGGTGGGTTGGAGTTGCAGAGAAGGCAGCAGGTTTTATGACATCTCTTCTGGGCTGTCTCTTGCCTTTGCCTCCAAATCCTGTGCAGTGCAGGATGCTGTTCCTCCACAGGTTTCTCACACAACCATCAAATAACAAAAACAAGCCAAGAAAAAATTGTCCAGAACAAATAACCATGTTTGGAATATTATCAGGTAAAAAAACCACATCCTAAGACAGAGTTTAGGAGTTTTCATACCGGGGCATCTGCACACCTCCTGGAACAACCATCCAGCAGCTGGATCCACGTACAAAACCAGCTTTAAAGCCAGGGAGTCAGTCCAGAGCAAGGCCTGGCTGACACACCCAGCACTGCTCCCTCTGTGCCCCCGAGGGCTCACAGGAGCCCTGTGTGAGTCCCCTCCCTGCACCACACAGAAATGACCTCCTGGAGCTCTTCCATGCACAAAGGACATCACCCCAACCTCCTGCTAAAGGAATCCCTGCTCTGACTTCAAACTCCATCCCAGCAGGGCAGAGGAAGCAGTGCTTGGATCTGAGGGGACCTGGGAAGGACCTTGAAGAGGAATCAAAACCCCTGAATTGCAAGGATTCTCCAGCCCAGCTGCTGGCCCTGCGCAGGACAGCCCAAACCCCACCCTGTGTCAGCAGAGGAGCTGGGTAGGGCTGCACTGTAGGATCCTGGATTCCTTTGGAGGGGAATTAGTTGTACAGACAAGAGAAAGCCCTAAACGTGGCCCTAAACCTGTTCTTTTCTCCTCAGGACATCAGCTCTGTGAAATAAATTGATCTCTTGGAGGAGCACACACAAACACAGGTCACTCCAGGGAGTGGGAAGTGCTGGCCAAATTCAGGAGGAGCCACCCACAGAGGAAAATGGAAAATGTTTGGGAGTACATCCTGACAGAGACCAGAAACTTACAGCAGCAAAATTCAGAGCCCTTCAGAACCAGCCTCTATCCAATCTTCAGGAAACCAGTGGCTCAGGATGGGCCCATTCCACATTTCCAGCCCTGCTGAAGCCAGTGGAGGGTGGAGGGAAGGAGATGGGAGCAGCTGAGGCGCTGTCAGCATCACCAAACTCGCCCTGAAAGGAGATTTCTTCCCAAGCAAACCACAGGACAGGCTGGTCCCCTTTATATACACACATGGACAGCTGAAATGGGCTGAAATGCTTACAGGTTAGAAGGTCTATACAACATTACACCTGCCACAAATCAAAGTAGAAAAGTTTCACAGCACATTATACAGGTCCCTCTAAAAGTCTAAAAAAAAAAAAAAACCATTGACTGGAATCACCATATTACAAGAAGTCATCACTAACAGACCATATAATACTATTTCTTTTTCTTTTACAGAATCATTATGGATAGAGTAATTTAAAAAAATCACTTTTTAAACAAGTATACAATTTTCACTTTAAAATTAACTGGTTAATAAAATTCTGTGCAAAACAAGCCAGCCTCTATAATTAAGTGAATTTATTTATTTCTTTATACAAAAAAAAATAAAACAAGAAAAAAAAAGTTCTTTCAGAAATGTGTCTCCTTTTCTGTGATGGTGGAAATGGTGCCATCTCCTTTCAGTTTGGCATCGCAGTCATTTATTGCTGCAATGTAGGCTCCTCCTCCGAGCTTGCCCCGCATTTTCAGGTCTGAGCTAGGTGTAATCAGCTTCCTGAATTTCTAGAAAATTGGAGAAATTGGAAATCATTATGTTTTTCTTGGCCACAGATGCCTCTCTTTAACAGATCCATTACAAAAGGCTTTTGTCCTGCTTTTCTCATTTATTTCCCTGTTGTGGGCACGCCCTCAAACCTGCAGACTGCACAATTCTGGATAAATCCTGCCAGACCCAAGAAGGCAAAGCTCAAAGCAAAGTGAATTTTTATGCTGATTTCATCATCCCCTTTCATGAAGACTCTCAGCACTGTGTCTGTTCTACAGGTACCTTTTGTTTCTCATTTTATCATCCATGATGTCCACTGGAAAAAGCAAATAAACCAGAGACAGCTAAGGTGTATTGAGCTGTGATAGAGCAAAATCTACTTTCACTTTTCTAGCAATGACATCCACAGCAAGCTTGCTGCTCGCAGCAGGAAGTTGGCTCCTCAAGAAGCTCCCAGCTGCGATTCAAAGAATCCTCTTGTCATCCTGGCAGGGAAAAGATAACGACCTGTCTACAGTGCTGCAGCTCCAGCAAAGTCTGCTCACCTCCAGGGCTGGTGAATTGAGGAAATATTTAATGTTTAGATTTGTGCAGACTTCCTTTTTTGACTCTCTGAGACAATTAAATCATGGACAATTCAGTTTTAGTTTATATACCCAGTAAAGATTTCCTAGGTGGTCTCCAGGCTGTGTTTAACCAGATGAACAGAGTCTGCAATGTGGACAAAACGAGGCTTTTCTGCAATGTTGGAATCCCAAATGGCTGAAGAAGTTTTGTATTTTTGTTTCTTCCACTATTGCTTCCTTCACTGCCTTTCTTTGGAGCTCCTACAGACACAAGCAACCTTCCGAGCTTAAACTTGATAATAACCTCAGCCTAGACCTGAGCTAACCTGACACCAAATGTCAGAAAATTCCACTGAATCTCTTTATTTGCCTGAGTTTCTCATTTAGAGAACTGAAATTAGGAAAACTGTCCAGAAAATGGGAATGTGGGCAATCCAGCTCTTGGAGAAAATCCTGGCAGCACAACAAAAACCATGGAAAAATGGAATGGCTGATACAAACCTTGAGGGATTTGGTGATGTTACAGACATTTTAAGCTACAAATTGTGCTGGGACAGAGCACCTTAAATTGGTTAGTTTACCACTGGCAGCAAAACACCCAACAGGAATTCAGAACAAAGCAGAGAAAGTTTAGAATTCTCTTTCCAGGAGCAGCTGAGAGCCCTAAGGCAGGGAACAGGGATGTGGCACTGCTGTTGTGATTAAAGGATGCAGGTGAGTGTTGGAATTCAGGACATCCCTCTGGCTGGCCTGGATGGCTCAAACCCCTGCCAGGGGCTCAGAGACCCTGGCACAGAGCCCAAGACCCCTGTGCCTTTGATTATGACCCATGGAAAAAATGACCAACCTTATATGAAGGATTAAAAGCCACAAAAGTCTAAGAAGAATAATAATCAGCTTGTCACAGGGTGAAAAATAGATTTTTGGGGTTTTTAGAATGGGGGTTCAGGGGGCAAGATGGAGGGATCTGGGCATGTCCAGCCTTTCTCCTTCTTCTTCTTGGCCTCCATCTTCTGCTGTGATGGTGGCACTTTTGGATTGGTTTGGAGTAGAAGCTCACTGTCTAACATAGGTGACAGGTATTGGGAAGTTATTGTAAATAATGTACATGTAGTCTTTGATATAAAAAGATAACACCGCCCTTGAGGGCGGTCATTGTGCCTCTGGCTGTCCTGCTGAGTGGACCTCAGTAGGTCAGAGAAAGAATTTTATAGATAAGAAACAATAAACAACCTTGAAAATGAGAACAAAAGAATCTTGACTCTTCGTTGACCGCTGGGCTGGGAAAAGAGACTTTCTAATTTATCTCAGAGTCACTGTGACCAGCAGAACTCCCGAGAGGTGAGGAGTTCCACCCCCTTCCCAGCTCTTTTTGCAGCATCACTGATCTCTCTGCAGCTCTCTCTCACCTCCATGAAGGTGCCCTCTGTCTTCCAGAGCTTGATGCAGATCCACAGCGGGATGCAGACCATGGAGGAGAGTGCCATCATCCAGCCGATGCCGTAGCCCCAGTCAGGGTAGATGTACACATTGTTGTACTTCAGGGGCTTGTATTTCACCAGGAAAAAGATGAAGATTCCCTGAAACAAGCAGAGATATAGTCAGAGGTATCTGGGCAAACCCTGTGTGTGTAACAAGGATTTGGCTGAGTGTTTAGGCCAGGCCAGGCTCCCTGAGGAGGGAGAGCAAAGGGAAGATCTTCACTCAGAGCAAAAAACCCACCAGCAACATCCTCTTTTCTGTACAGCTTAAATAACACATCTCAGAGGCTCCTGCAGAAACGAGCAACCTTTCAAGTTTAATCCTATTTACCTCTTGATGACAATAAACCCAGCACTTTGATGGCAAACAGCACCTGGGCAGGAAAGATTAAGTTTTGCTACAGTAAACCAGCTGTGATTAAATAACATGAGCTGGGCTCTCTCCAACCTGTCAGGATGAAAAATGAAAGCCAAAATTTTTGAAGTTGCTTTAATCCACTGTGTGTATCTGCAGTTCCAATGCTTTCATCCTGCCAAAACCCCTAAAAAATCTGTCTCAATTTCTAATCAAGCAGCTTGGACCATTTCAATGTATGAAATAGAGAAAAGCTACCATGTCATTTTCTCCAAAGTGATGAAACGAGTGCACAAGAGCAAATGGTATAGAGGACATTTCAGATTTGGTGCAAATGGGTCAGAAATGTTCCTAAGTTTGCAAATGGGAGCCTGGATCTCGAGGTGCCCCAGCTGCTGTGGTTTGCAGTTGCCATCACTGGAGTGTTGCACAGCTGGAAGGGGTTTTGGCATCTCATCCTCAATTTTAAGGGCAATCAGCTCATGCTGCTTTTGGAACTTTGTCCCTGTGACGCTGCCACAGCTCTGCAGAGCTGGCACCAGCTTCCTTCCCCTCCTTCATGCCCGTGGGATGGGCTTTTGGCCTCTCCTATTACTTTTAAAAGTAAAAAAAATGTCTTGTCTCCGTTGGAAAATGTCCACTCCCCGCAAAGAGAGAGGAGAAGGGAGGAGAAAGCAGCAAAGGACCCAGCACAAATCTGGAGGAGCTCAGGCTGTGTGTTGGCACACAAGGTGCACCAAGTACAGAGAAAAGCATCTCTCTTGTTCTGGCAAATGTTCATTTAGGGCCCTGGCATTATTTTTGTTTCTATGACTGTACATACTAAGATTTTTTCACAGAATATTTAACAATTTTACAGATATATAACAATTTTACCGATCCTACAGAGTGTTTTTTATTTTAAATACATGCTACAAATCAATAGGCGTTTCTCTCTACTATTAGCAGCAGCAAAAATAAAAAAAACCATGTACAGAGCCCCCTCTTTATATCTAAAACAAGTGTTTTGGACATTCTGTACTTACTGCACAAATACCTGGAGTTAGGACCATCCAGCACCACTTAATCAACGACACAGGTTTGTACCCAATCATGTCCTCAATGTTCTCATAAAAGCGATTGCTGCCTGCCCAAAACCAAAGGAAAAGCAGATGTAGAGTGCACATGGAAGGGGTTGTCCAGGTCAGGATTTAAAGCAGGGAAAGACAGACATGGGAAGGCTGAAGCTTCTCCTCTCTCCCTGGAAAACTCCTCCCTGCCATCTGCCCTGTGCTCATGGCAGGAGTTGATTTTCAATTTCTGCTGCTATAAAACTTCTGGTGCTATAAAACTTTTATTTCATGCAGATCATTGTATCACTTATCAGAGAGGGAGATTTCATTAGTGTGGCACAAGCTGTCACAAAAATATGAACATTTCATTTAGTCCTACTCTCCTTTTGCCTCCACACCTTGAGCTTTGCTTGCCTTCAGAGCAAGTATAAACTGAATATATTCTGCTTAGTTGGTTTATTCTCCTTGTTGTGGGATCAGGCTGCAAACAACCCCAGTCAAAGAGTATCTATTTTATATATAAATATAAATGTAATTTATATATGTAAATATATTTAGATGCTCATGTGTGAACCCAAGGATAGCTGGGCACATGTGATCTGCAGTTCTATGGTGAAATTATCCAGAGTGTGCATCTTTGTGGAGAAAAAGGCATTTATGAATTTTTGGGGGGAGAATGGGAATGTGGAAGGTCCCATTCCATAAGGGTACGAGGCTGTCACTTTGCTTTTATGCAAATAGAAAACTTTGATAAGAAAAACAGAGCAATTTTCATCACTCACCATACACCCAGCCTATGCAGACACACTCAAATATGGCCACGAAGAGCAGGCACATCCCACTGGCTGCATAGGAGTCAAAGAGCTGGAACACATACATCCCACCCTGGAAGAGAAAATAGGAAAGGGGAAAAAAAATTGAGTTGGCACCAGTGGGAATATTTCATAGCAAATCTCTTTTAATTACACTGTCAAGCTGTTGGCTCCCTGGCAAGCTTCCTATTGAGGTTGGTTCCTTCTTGAACAAAGAGTTTTAATTTCTTAGTTTGTTTTTTCACTCTACACTTCTTTAAGGGTGGTAAATCTGGAGTGGAGAGAAGGAAATTTGATTTTTTTTCTTCCAAAAATGCTCTCCCACCTCCCTGATTTTACCTCTGTGTTTTTTATCACATCAAGCTGTAGATAATTCCCAGGTGATTCTGACCTCCCGATCCTGGTTCTGTGTCTGTGTTATTAATATGTAATAGAATTAATTAAAATGTGGGGAAAGAAGGTAAAATCTGTAGCTACCAAAACCCCTCTCTGATGGTGTAGGGACTAAAAAATGAGTAAAGTGACCTAAAAAGTGTGCATGCAGCTCACACACTTGAAGCCACATGAAACAAGTCGTCATTATTTGTCACAAAGAAAAAGAAATAAGAATCATCCAATCAATAACATTAGGGTTAAAAGAATTAAAATTTTATGGCTAATATTACACTTTTTATGTGAGACACAATCATTTCTCACATCTGTATTTAATATTGAAAAAATGAGGAGGAGGAGTTCACAAGAGAGCATTTCAATGGAAAGGAATTCCAAGGAAGGAAAAAGGGGCTTGAGATGAGCTCCTCAGTTGGAATGTAATGGTTTTGGGGGAGCTTATGTGAACCCATTACATCTCAGACAACGTTCTGCAGATGGAAGAGAATCCTAAAAATAGGAAAAAAAATGAAATTTCTACTGCAAAGTCATCATGGTGAGGCTCAGCAAATACCTGAGCAAAATGCAAATTTAGAAATCAACCAACTAAGACAAGGAGAGCAAAACTCCTGCATGGATATTCCTGCAATTTGGAGAACTTGCTTCCCTTTCACTCCTCAGGTTTATATTTCTTTATATTTCTTTTCTTATATTTCTTAGTATATCTTAATATCTCTCAGTGCTCTGCTCATCCTGTACCCTGTGGAGGGGTTATTTCAAGATTTCCCATTTTGCATAGCAAAGATGATTTCACTGAGAATAAGAATGATTTACAGGTAAATATAAAGTCAATAAGTATCTAAAATTCCTGTTCGATGCATTATTTTACACAGGGCATCATATCTCTTATCAGAGAGGGAGATTTGATTAGTGTAATTAATTATTAATGATCCAAATTCCAGATTATTCCAAGTTGGAAGGGACACAATATTTCTGCTCAGAGATTGGCTGCACTGATTGACATGGCCTGGTGATCTGGAAACCAAAGATGGTTTGATTTTCTCTTTTCACTTCATCTTTATTGTTCTTTCCATCCAAAATGTGGCTGTTCCTGCCCAGGGTGAGCAAGCAGGAACCACAATCAGTGTCTGTGGCTGGCTGGTGCAAAGCAGATGGAATTTCCTTGGCTGGGCTGTGCATTTCTGATTAAAACATCTCCTGAGCTCAGCTGATAAAACAAAGCCACTTTTCCAATTGCAGTTGTTACACAGGAGCTCAGAACAGTCTCTCAAGTATTTTGTTGCCACATTCCTGACAGGGAAATGTGTCTGTGGCAAAGGTTCTTGTGTTTTATCTGTGGTGGTTGTAACCACAAGTTGTTTCCCTCTGAGCAGTACAAGAAAAGCAGGGGAGAAAGTGATGGGGAGAAAGTGATGGGGAGAAAGTGATGGGGAGAAAGTGATGCGTTCATTGATATCAGAAGGCCAATTAATTACTTTATTGTCACCATGATATTTTCTGAAAAATCCCTTTGCCAGGATTTTCTCCTGAGAAAGCCTCAGAGGAAGAGAAAAACAAGAATTATCTGCTGCTGTGGAATGCACCAGGTGCATCTTTGATTGGTCCATGTGGTTGTTCCTAATTAATGGCCAATCACAATCAGCTGGCTCAGACTCTCTGAGAGTCACAAGATTTTATTATCATTCTTTTCTATTCCTTGCCAGCCTTCTGATGAAATCCTTTCTTCTATTCTCTTAGTATGGTTTTAATATATCATTTTCTTTTAATATAATATATATCATAAAATAATAAATCAGCCTTCTGAAACATGGAGTCAAGATTCTCATCCCTTCCCTTGTCCTGGGAACACCACCACACTTTATTACACTATATTATTCTATATGATATTACACTACATCTAAACTGAATCTGCACAAGCACCCAGCTCAAGTGCACAGAATCTTGTGACTGTGAGCCAACAGTCCCAACCCACACACCTGGCCCCGACAGGCCAAGGAAACAAAACCCCGTCACTTTGGGTGAACAATCTCCACATTGCGTTCTGCTTTGGCACAACACAGGAGCAGCATACGAGATAAGAATTGTTTTGATCATTCTTTTCTCTGCTTCTCTCAGGTTCAGAGGGTGTGAATCCCGCTGAGCAGGGCAGCTCTCACCTCAGTTAACATGATGAGGCCGAGGAAATAGGAGACGACGGAGAGGCCGAGGATGAGCAGCTCCCTCCTGTAGCCCCTGCGGAACACCTTGGGGTACATGTCCACCACGGCTGTCACAATGCTTTCCACACACACAAACTGCAACAAAGCACAGCAAAGATCCAGTCAAACCTGTCTCCTCTGCTGCTGGCATTGGCATTTGCCACCTAACACTTTAAATATCCTCCTGTGTTTTCATCACAGAGGGTGGGTGATCCCTGGGGATGCTCCATAAGCAGAAGCTCAAGCTGAGAGGAACATCTCCCAGTGAAAAAGTCCAAAGTTATGGATTTCCACCAAATTCAAACAGTACTCTCTAATATTATAATGTATATAATATATTATAATATATCCTCTAATATTATCCCAGACTGCATTTGCCCTGTAGCAGGTGGACTAAATGAAAATTAAACCTTTCAAATGTGGCTTGAATGGGAATTAAATAATGTACAAACCCTACATGGGATCATGTCACTTCCAGGCACTTTTGCCAATTTTGCCACGCATCCTTCAACCTGCTAAAGGAGCAACAGGCTCTGGGAGAAGTTCTCTCCATTTACCAAAAGAGAGAAGTTCCCAGAGCTGTTGGGTGCCCAAGCCAGGTACCTCTAACAAAGGAGGGCAGGAATATGCTCAGTGTCTTCAAACATCAAAAAAAGCAAAAGGCCTGAGCTTCTGACTCATGGCTCTGGAGCAAGGTTTCTAAAACAGACTAATTCTAACCTAATCAGAGGTCTGTGAAAAGTCAAAAAATATGGTGTTCTTCTTAGACAATGGAAATGGAATCAGAACAACCTATCTGGTTACTAGCAACATATCCCCAAAACTTATTCCCTTATAAAGAGCTATTCTCATTAATCATCATATAGACAGCACTATTATTAAAATAGAAGCCCTTTTAGTATCACCAGTATCACCACCTGGAAATTTACAACATATATATATATATATGTGTGTGTGTGTGTGTGTGTGTGTGTGTGTGTGTGTGAATTTACATCAGCTTTTAAACATATATGCCTGAAAAAAACCAAATTAATGTCCCAAAATAGACACTGGAGTAGTCAAGAGCAGAATCCAGGAACTGCTCACTTAAAAAAAAAAAAGACTTTTAAGAACCTGTTAGATCATTAAAAAGAGCAGTTATTAAAACATTAAATTTAAGGATTGGAAATGTCATGCACTTTCTGCACCCAGTTATGCCAAGAGTTGAGCTGCATGCTAAAAATCCCAGGCACTTCATGTTTTCTTTGAGCAGCTTCTGTAATTTTTACAGTCACACAAGGACAACGACTTCTGTGCTGCCCCTTTGCTGCAGGATATGACTGCACATTCCTTGCTATGGTATCTTGCAGTAAAAATACACCCTAGAAAATTACATTATCCCTATCTGATATTCAGCTTCAGAATTCATTGCCAAGTGCTTTAAGAACGGGCTGGTGTTTTACTGAGGCGTGAATTTTAATCAGCCCTGTTGAAGTTCAGACTGATTTCCATGTTAATAATGAGAGCTGGAGTCAGGCTGAACCAGCCTTTGCTTCATGAAGGAATATCCAGCATCACAACTAAGATTTAAAACAGCAAAGGATCAAGTTAGGATTCAGTCTTTCATCAGGCTGATGCTGTTTAGGGGCCATTTCCACCTGTTGGGGAGGTGGGGAAATGAGCTCATTGCAGTGGGCTTTGTTTCATACCTGACTGTCCAAGCCCAGGAAGATGAGCATCATGAAGAACAGAGCTGCCCACAGAGGAGACAGAGGCATCATGGTGACAGCTTTAGGGTAAGCAATGAATGCAAGCCCTGGTCCTGAAAAGGAATAAAGAAATGAAAAATTTCTATTTGTGTGGGAGTTTGAGATGGAGTCCAGCTCCTCCAGAGCAGCCTGAGCTGTGGGAGAACAGCACTGCTGACACCAAAAGCATGGCTCTGGCTGAGCAGGGCGCACTCAGCATCACTTTTCACACTGTTTTATCTGGACACAGCCATTTTCTCACCTTTCCTCTTGCTGCTCCCTTCCCCACGCCCTGTGGAAGCTGAGAGAGTGAGCAGCAGTGAGGATGCCCAGCTGCTGCTCAGGGTCAGCCCACCACAGCCTGATTCTTCTGCCATGGCAGATAAGAGGAACTAAACCCAAAACTGAACTCCTTCACGAACACTGCATCTCTCATAGTCTAAACAATTTCATCAGAAATGGCACAACCCTGCCTGCATCCTGGCCAAAGGATGCTCAGTTTCTCTTCAGACATCCAGTGCTTTCTGCTCCCCTTTTTTCTGTGGATGTGCAGCTCTACAAACATCCCTGAATAAATCATAGCTGTGCTCCTGTGATTGCCTTATATAACTTAGGAACATATCCTGGAGTCTTTATTTTTCTCCTATTTTTCTTCAGGTTGGTTCCCATCCTGCTCTGTGTTTTGGGGTGCTGCTGCTGCTGCTGTTGTATGACACTGGCTACATATTTAGAAAAATCTTCAAAATAGAACATTTTTGTAACTGATAACTTCTCAGATCTGCTAAGATACCTTCTCACCTTGCTGATGTTTTTCTGGTTTTATTTATCAGCTGCTTTTTATGAAGCCAGCCAGCTTTCAAAGCAGGGGCACAAAGGCCAATAAAGGAGAACCCTGTGCTCCTGCTGCAGTAACTTCAGTGCAGATCTGTCACACTCTGCTGCTTCTTCATTTAGAGCAGCATTTACAAGCTCCTATAATGAAGTGGAAACCAGTTGTATGGATTTTAGGAAAAGACAAATATTTTCCATGAGAGCATCAGTGAAGCCCTGCTTGTTTTGCAGTTCTCCTGGGATTAACTCCATGAGAGTAATTTTTCCTCCTCAACAGCTCAGCATTACATTGGTTTGGGTTTTTTGTTTTTGTTTTG
>NW_005054706.1:106392-109911 GCF_000277835.1 Geospiza fortis | reverse complement strand
CTTCGTCTGGAGGATGTTCCAGCCACAAAGGTGTGGAGTAACTTCCATTGGATGCCCAGCTCCAATGATGGTTGTGGATGGTTAATTTTTCATAAATCTGGGCCTGTGTGCCCTTCAGATTTCTCATTTTAACAGCTGCAGCTTCTTTTCTTTAATATCCTTTTTCATTTCTTTTTTTTTCCCAGAAGGAATAAATATTTGTGGATTTCAGCCTGTCTCATTGAAAGAAGGTGGAATGTAGATGAGGATTATCATTCACAACTGAGTTTAGCTCTGCTAAACAACATTCTGGATGCTCAGCTGGAGAAAGTTTGTGTAGTTTGTGACTCCCTGAATTCATGAATTTGATTCTATGCACAGCAACATTCATCTTTTTCACACACAAATGTATGGCCACAAAAATAGTTCAGAACTCTTCCTGCAGCAGTTATTCCATTGAGTCATCTCATCCACAGGCCATGGCACAGACTGTGAACTCTGGCCTCAGCCTCTGGGCATTTTTGTTAACTCAGAAATCTGCTTTTGGAACTCACCTGATTCTGCAACTTCTGCAATGGGCACGCCTTGTTCATAAGCCATAAATCCAAGAACTGAAAAGATAGCAAAACCAGCAACAAAGCTTGTGCCACTGTTCAAGCAGCAGAGCATGATGCAGTCTCTGAAAATATAAATAAAAAACACTGCAGTTGATCTCCAGAGCTGGGGTTTCTTCCATCCACTCAGCCAGAGGACTGACAGAACCCTGGGCTGCAGGAATGGAAAGCTCATTAACAGTGTTGTTCATTAACAGTCAGGTCCCAACTCAGATTATTCCTGAGAGCAACCAGGAGGACACCATCAGAATATCCTTGCTTGTGTTTCAACTGCTGGAGTGGACTTGTTGCAAGTCACTTGCAGTTTTCCAGTAAAATCTTTAAAAAAACCATGTAAAACTGTGTCAAACATGTAATAATTGTTAAGGACAATTTCTCCATAATAATTATACTAATAGATTCCAGAGGGTATGGACTCATTAATAAACTCTATAAAATGGTCATGTTTGTTTGCTGGGGAAAAAAACCAAAAAACCCTGTGGTCAGATCTTAGCTCCTTCTATCCCTGTTAAACATTGGGAAAATATATCCATGCAATATATTGGCAAAATATATCCATGCACTTTGGTTGCTAGACATATTTAAGAAATGAAAAGTAATAAATAAAATTAAAAAAAAACAAAAAAAAAAAAAAAAAAAAAACCAAAAAAAACCAAAAAGAGGCAAAGGCAGTGCAGGGCCAGAGATGTCTCAGACAAACACATCCCACACTTCAAACCACAACAAGGGCAAGGAGAAGGAGGATTTCTTTGCCCAGGTTGGAAACGTCTTTAATAATAATTATACTAATAGATTCCAGAGGGTATGAACTCATTAATAAACTCTATAAAATGGTGATGTTTGTTTGCTGAGAAAAACAAACAAAAAACCCTGTGGTCAGATCTCAGCTCCTTCTATCCCTGTTAAACATTGGAAAAATATATCCATCCAATATATTGTCAAAATATATCCATGCACTTTGGTTTCTAGACATATTTAAGAAATTAAAAGTAATAAATAAAATTTTAAAAAACCCAAAAAGAGGCAAAGGCAGTGCAGGGCCAGAGATGTCTCAGACAAACACATCCCACACTTCAAACCACGACAAGGACAAGGCCAAGGTGAAGGAGGATTTCTTTGCCCAGGCTGGAAACGTCACCAGAGTAAATCACTTTAGAGAAAGGGAAGATCGGCCTGCAGAAAGGTGTGATTTCCCCCAGAGCCCAGGGAAATCTTGCTGTTCCTGCTGCTCTGACAGCTCTGCAGGAGTGACAGATGATTGATGCTGACAGTCCCTCCTTGGGGACTGCTTGCAGAGACAGCTGTGAGCTTGAGAAAGTAACAATCCACCCTGGATGTCTGAGCTAAACGAGGGCTCTATCCCATTGAAACACAAGGCAAGCCTGGAGCTGTCTCGAGCCCATCCCTTAATCTGCTTTATCCCCATCCCACTGTGGCTCTGAAGCAAATTTTTGTGTAAGTTATCAATAAGAAGAAAGGACCCCGTAAAATCCAGCAGATTGCTAATTCACAGCTTCAATAATTCAGTAAAGGATCACATCTTTGTCACAGATTTGCTGTTGAGAATCAGAGACAATTCCTACTTCCAAGTCCTGGCAATTATTCCCTCCAAACTTCTCTGCTGCTCTCTCTGCTTTGCTGTTTGTCTCATTTAGCATTTTTACCCTGTAACAGCATCTCATCCATTTTTGGAGCTCAAAGTGAGGTGAGCAGTTCCAGCAACTTGTTCGTTCACTGATGAGCCCTGCAGTGGCTCCCAGATGTGCCCAAAGCTCTTCTGACTCCCCTGGGACTCACTGAGCACCAGGCACACCCATTCCCCTGAATGGGAGCACCTGCACATCCCTGAGCTGCAAAGCCAAGGACCAGCTCAGCCTGGGGCCATGGGAGGCTTTGGCTCCCTCTCATCACCTCAGCTGCACTTCATTTGAACTATTATTTTGGGAAGGTTTTATTGTTTTCACAATAATTTCAGAGTAAAAATAATCTCTGTGGCACGACATCTACAAAATGTGCCCAGCAATGAAAAAGAACGAATTTTCCCATTTGTACTGGAGACTCAGATATGGACAAGTGCAGTGATGTTCACACTTCTTTCATGCCTGGACTCTCTCTTACACTGTTCATTTGCAGTGAAATACTTGCTGAAATACAATTCTAACCTTTATTTATTTGCTTTACATATGAAATCCTCCCTGTAGTTATGCCCAGTTCTACACTTTGGACATTTTAAAGCAAAATAACAATCCAGAATAAAGGACTGAGGAGCACAGAGGCAGTTGTGCTTAGCAGAGATACCAAAAAAAAAAAAAAAAAAAAAAGAAAGAAAAATCAGCCCCTTCTTGACCTTCTCAGTGAATTTCAGCTCTGAAGAGCTCTGGAGGGACTCTCATCCCACCTCTCTCACCTCAGGAACTGGTGAGTTCAACACCAAGAAATTGAAACTGAGTGTGATGAAACCCTGTTGATAAGAGAGGTCAGAAAGATGAATTTTATAATCATCTGGGGGGAAAAGAGAGCTCCTGCTTTGGGGGATTGCAGCCAGATGATGCCTCCACTGGGCACGGGCTGTTTTCTTCAGATAAGATTTGCTTTAGATAATTCCCTGCTTCAAATGCAGTCTGAACAAGATCTTTCCTTCTGAGGAATGCTGTGGCACAGGGTATTTGAGAGCTGCTGGTTCTGACTGGGAGATAAAAGCTGAAGCCCCTGGCAGTGATGCTTCAGGTTTTGGCTTTTATATTTTCAGATTCTGTGCTGCTTTAGTGTGTGAGTCTGGGTTTCACATGAGGGGATGGTGAGCTCTGTGCACAGAGCAGGGAGACAAAACAATTCCTGCTCCAGCTGGGCACCAAGGACAAATGACCCAAATCTCAGCCCAAGAGCACAAACACCGTGGGCTGGAGAGAGAAAAACAAGCAGGGTG
>NW_005054706.1:33480-106191 GCF_000277835.1 Geospiza fortis | reverse complement strand
GGTGGGTCTGTGATTGGTCTCATGTGGTTGTTGCTAATTAATGGCCAATCACAGCCCAGCTGGCTTGGACAGAGAGTCCGAGCCACAAGCTTTTGTTATCATTCCTTATCTATTCTTAGCTAGCCTTCTGATGAAATCCTTTCTTCTATTCTTTTAGTGTAGTTTTAATATAATATATATCATAAAATAATAAATCAGCCTTCTGAAACATGGAGTCAAATCCTCGTCTCTTCCCTCATCCTAAGACCCCTGTGAACACGGTCATACCCTGATTTATTCTGTAATTCTGTCCAGCCTCTGTTCTAGGGCAGCCTTCTCAAAGCATCAGCCCCTTAAAGTGGGGCAGAGCCAAGCTGGACAACCCCACAGAACAAGAGGATCCCAGGGATCTGTTCTCTCAGGGAACTCTGGCAAACCACAGCAGTGTGGTACCAATTATCTGCAGGATAATTCTCCACAATTCTCCAAGGAAATGGGAAAAGTGGGACTTTCATCCTCTCCAGCCAGGGAGGTCCTGTTCATTTCAGATAACACCACCCCAGCTGGATGGTTCCATCCCAGGGAGGCAGTCACAGACTGAACACAGCTTCTCTCATAGAAATATAACCTCCACTTTCCCTTCCCTTGGCTTTGCAGGAGTTCTACCAACCCCTCAGCTCCTGGTTTTTATCTCAGAGGCAGAAGTACCCTGTAATTCAGGGATTTTTTTCTGCTATGGGAAGAAAAACCAGAAGGGGGATCTGGATCCATTGATTGTGAAACCAATGAGTTTTAAAACACAAATGCTCAGGAACCATGGGAAGGCCAACATGAATTTTTTATGTGCACCCTTGGCAGGAGGACATCAGAGCCTGACTGAAGCCCAGACTGATTTCAAGTGAAAGGAAAACTTCAAATTTTTATGAAAACTTCACATTCTTCCAAATTAAACTCCTGCCAATCACCTGAATAATTGAAGATGTGCATCACTTCTCCTCTCCCTGCCTGACAGGCAGGACACTTCTGAAAATTCGTCCTGCCTTCCTAAGGAGCCTCTCTGAGCCCACAGAGCCCCTGGCATCCCTCCAGTCCCTTCCTTGCCTTTGTGGGTTCCTCAAGACCCAGTTGAGAAATTCCCATTTCTCTTGAAACATCAGTACACCTGTCTGTGATCCTTTATGGGGTCCTTAAAACCCAGTTGAGAAATTTCCATTTCTCTTTTCCTCCTAAGCTAGAAACTTGACAAAGGACAAATGTTCAGGTCTTAAAGGTTTTGTCCATGTGTGAAATCTCTCCTTTATCTCCTGCTCCACAGAGGGAACAGGGGAGCTGAGCCTGGACTTGTACCTGGGGATGGATTTGGGATTCTGAGGTGGATAAAGATCAGAGGAAACATCAGTACACCTGTCTGTGATCCCTGTGGGGAAACACTGCCAGGGTTTCACCTTCTCAGATGAGTCACTTGGGATCCAAACTCTGGGACACCCAGGGAAGAGCATTTTTTATGTTTTTCAATCAAAGATACGTAAGGATGATAAAAATTCATTTCCCATTCAAAGACATGAAGTGACTTTTGCAATTCATTTACCACATTAATGAATTAAATCAGGTTTAAACCTTTAAATTCTTTAAATGGAAAGCTTTAAATTCACAAGGCCCACGTGCAGTTCAGACTTTCCCATTTCCCACTAAAATACCTCTTGCCATTATTTTCCTTAGGGAAAAAAATAAATGGAGTAAAAAACAGCAGAAAGCAATGATGTTACAATCAGACTGGGAGAATTGCAGGAGAAAACACCCCCAGCTTGATTTTATTATTTTAAAGTGCTGGTTAGAATAAAAAATTGTCATTTTCACATCAGAGCTCTGTTATATTTTTCAATGAAAGATACGTAAGGATGATAAAAATTCATTTCCCATTCAAAGACATGGAGTGACTTTTGCAATTCATTTACCATATTAATGAATTAAACCAGGTTTAAATCTTTAAATTCTTTAAATTAAAATCTTTAAATTAAAATCTTTAAATTCACAAGGCCCATGTGCAGTTCAGACTTTCCCATTTCCCACTAAAATACCTCTTGCCATTATTTTCTCCTGCAATTTTCCCTTAGGAAAGGGAAGTAAATGAAGTAAAAAAGAGCAGAAAACGATGATGTCACAATCAGATTGTGGGGATTGCAGGAGGAAAAAACAACCCAGCTTGATTTTATTATTTTAAAGTGCTGGTTAGAATAAAAAATTGTGACGTGGTTTTCACATCAGAGCTCTGTTTATGTCTTGCCCTGCCCAGCTTGGCCACATTCTGCTCTTGTTCTTCACTGCTGTCCTCTCCCCCTTCCCTCAGACTCATTAAAAATCACATGTCAGGACACATTAACATCCATTTCCTAGCTGGGAAATTTGGGAAATGTTTTGTGAGGGGAATTGTGGAGCCTGGATGGAGCAAAAGGTGTTTGGCTGCAGCATCCTGCTCTGGAGCTTCAGAGCAGAGCCCCAGGGTCAGGGAGAAGGAAAGAAAATCCCATAAATCCAAACTCCTGCTTTTTGTATGGAAAAAGAAGCCTCAGGAAATTCCTGCACTCCTTGAGGCACTGACAGTTTCTAGCTGGGATACAGCTGGAAAGAAATATAAATAAAACTGAGTAAGCTAGGAGAGGAGTGGTGTCTTTGCTAAGCTTGTGCTAATTAGGGAAAAGGTTCATTAGCAGCAGCTCTGAAAGACTCACACCACTTTCTGCAGCAAAACATTTTGTCTTGCTAAGACATGGAAAGAAGGAGCATTTCCTAAAACCGCCTCCTGAGGTGTCCAAGTAAAACTGTAATTTAGAATTTAAATCAATTTGGGGGTTTGGTGTGGTTTGTTTAGGGTTCTTTCACTTTTGGACTGCGTTATTTCCTTTACAGAAAAATGAAATTTTAATTCTCTCTCTGGAGATCTCAATGGAGTCACTACAACCAAAATTCCTTGTAGGAATTTTAGGAGAACTAATTCAATAACCATGAATTTCAGCAGAAAAGATTAGTGCTCATATTGCTGCCCATGCCAGAAATGTGGAACAGGGATTTTGTGCAGATCAATCCTTTGGCCACTGACTCAGGAGAGATGAAAACCTCCTGAAGTCACTGACAATTCCCTCCTTGGGAATACAGAGATAAGCCATGAAATGCCCCCCATTCCCTTTGGGATGGGGACTGCAAACTTCCCAAAAAATGGGGAAAAGTGGCAGTCAGAGCATGGGCCAAACTAAGGTGATTTTTAATGGCAATTTCTGGTAGCACTTTTCAAAAAGCAGCTTAAGTAATGCACACACATTCAATGATACCTGCCTGAAATCCTGTATTTTTACATGACATTTCTATCTCTGTGCGTGCTGAGGGGTTGTGGAAGGCTCAGATTTGACCAAAAGGGATGAAAACACCACATTTTGGAGCAGAGTTCCTCTGGAGCCATTCCAAGGAGCATTACAGATCTCTGTCCTACAAAACCATGTGTGTGTGCTTATGGGAATAGAGATAAGCCATGAAATGCCCTCCATTCCATCTGAGTTGGGGACTGCAAGCTTCCAAAAAAATGGGGGAAAAGTGGCAGTCAGAGCAGGGGCCAAACTGAGGTGATTTTTAATGGCAATTTCTGGAAGTACTTTTCAAAAAGCAGCTTAAGTAATGCACACAGTGTCATGGTTTGAGAGGAAGTGAGTTATTCAATGATACCTGTCTGAAATCCTGTATTTTTACATGACATTTCTATCTCTGTGCGTGCTGAGGGGTTGTGGAAGGCTCAGATTTGACCAAAAGGGATGAAAACACCACATTTTGGAGCAGAGTTCCTCTGCAGCCATTCCAGTGTCACAGACATTTCTTTCATGAAAAATCCTCTCGTAAGATTTTCTTGCTGAAGCTGAGAAGTTCAGCAACCAGACATAAACAATAGGTTATCTGCTGCTGTGGAATGTAACAGGTCTGCCTGGATTGGGCCAGTTTGGATGTTTAGAGTTGGTGGCCAATCCAGAACTGAGCTTTCTTGGAGACAGTCCGGGAGAGCGAAGTTTGTTATTCATTCTTCACTTTTCTTAGCTTAGCTTAGCAGCTTCTAGAAACTCTCCTTTCTTTTTCTTTTTAGTATAGTTATAATAGATGTATATACCATAACATAATAAATCAAGCCTTCTGTAATGAAGTTAAGGATCTACATCTCTTCCTTCACCCAAACACCCTTGTGGCCACCGTCAACAATTCCAGGAAACATTACAGATCTCTGTCCTACCAAACCACGTGTGGTTATGGTTATCCATGGAAAAAGGGGAAGGGCAGTGGTTCCAAATGGCACCCCAAGAGCAGAACTCCAGGCTGGAGGGTGTTACCTGTAGCAGTTGTTGTTGTAGTTGTTGTAACTCCCCAGGGCTGTCAGGCATCCCAAGCAGATGGCGTAGGAGAAGAAGATCTGTGTGCCAGCATCCACCCACACCTGGGGACAGAGAGCAGGAAGAGCTTCAGAAAGCAGCCAGCAGAAATCCCCCTCCTGCCAAATGTGGGCTGCAAACCTGCACACGTGGCTCTGCAGGTTAGGAGGGTCTGGCAAAGCTTTTACAAATCATAAATTGAAAAAAAAATAAATAACGTGCTGAGAGGGAAATTCCCCTCTCCATCCCAGCTGGTCTTTACAGGCTCAGCCTAAAGTGAAAAGGGAGACAGAATTCCTAAAGAACCTCACCCATTCCATTCATTGATTGCTTTTAGATAGTTTTAGTAATTGCAGCCTAAATAGAATCACCTGCATTTATATCACTCGTGTTGGAAAGTTATTTATTCAAATTTAAAACTTTAGTGTGAATAATTGCTCTAGTAATTGAATAAAGACAAAATGTGCTATTCCTATAGCACATAAATACATAAGAAGATAATACATTAATACAGATAATACATAAATTAAGCTGGGTAAAGAAGGGATAATTTTTCCAGGGAAGGATGTTTTCAGCAAAATTTAATGGATCCAACAGGCACAAAATTACAGTTCTGGTCACTGTACAATCAACAAATAAAAGTTCTGTAGAGCTGAATGAGTCAGTAGCTCTGTAATGACATTGTGGGAACATTTGTATCCTAAAGTGATGCAAACAGTTTTAAATCAGAGAAAATGAAGCCTGAGTTGCCACAGTGAGATTCTTCTCCTCAGAGCAACCTTGGAACATTAATGAGCAGGTTCATTTTACTTTGACAGTACTGCAACAAAGCCATTTATTTCACCTGACCAGTGTGGGTGTGTTCCCACTGGAGCTGAAGGTACCCCTTGAAGTCCTGGATATGGAGATATGGAGACCCCAAACCCACAGAGCTGCCATCCAACAAAATCCTGCTTTCCTGGGATAAATGATCTCTTTAAGTCCTTTTTTTACAGCAGAGCAGACAAAACACCAAAGCCTGAGTGTTGATCAGAGGCAGTGGCTGTGCAGCCATTCCCTGCTGAAGCTGGAGCCAGGGAGGAGGGAGCACAGCAGTGATTTCAGTACTAATAGCAGCCATCAAATCCTCCTAAGCACACAAAGGGGATGTGTTTGTTTTACAGCTGATCAAGTGAGACCTTGCTCTCTGGAGCTGTTGAGTGTTTCTGTTTAGAAATAACATTAAGATCACATTTGATTTACATCAGAGGCTTAAAGGGTTTCGTTGCTGTCACCCCGAATAAGACACAGCTGGTTACATCCCAGAGCTTCACCGGGAAAAGCTGCACACAGAGAGCCTTTTGACAGACAGGCTCTTTAACAAGACTGGAAGCTCCCAAAAAGCTGTGAGGAGTGTGGGTCAGCTGAAAATGCTCCTTCTGCTGGGGCCCAGACAAAAGCTGGGAAAGCAGATCAGCACACGGATCCTTCCCTTTCCCTTTTCCCTTCCCTGTTCCCTTTTCCCTTTTCCTTTTCCCTTCCCCTTTTCCCTTCCCCTTTCCCTTTTCTGTTTTCCTTTTCCCTTCCCCTTCCCTTTTCCCTTTCCTTTTCCCTTCCCCTTCCCCTTTCCCCTTCCCCTTTTCCCTTTTCCGTTTTCCTTTTCCCTTCCCCTTTCCCTTTTCCATTTTCCGTTTTCCTTTTCCCTTTTCCCTTCCCTTTTCCCTTCCCCTTTTCCCTTTCCCTTTTCCCCCTCCCCCCTTTCCCTTTTCCTTTTCCCTTCCCCTTTTCCTTTCATCTTCCCCTTCCCTTTTTCCCTTTTCCCTTTCCTTCTTCCGTTTCCCTTTTCCCTTTCCTTCTTCCCTTTCCCTTTTCCCTTTTCCTTTTCCTTTCCCTTTCCATTTTCCCTTTTCCCTTTTTTCCCTTTTCCCTTTTCCCCCCTTTTCCCTTTCCCCTTTCCCTTTCCCTTCCCCTTTCCCTTTTCCCCTTTCCCATTCCCTTTTTCCTTTTCCCTTTTCCCTTTTCCTTTCCCTTCCCTCCCTGCCCTCCCCCAGCAGCAGGGCAGGGCACTGAGAGGAGCATCACAAGTGCTGCTATGTCCTTCAAAGGAAAAAAAAAGACCATCACATCCCACAGGGAGTCAGCCTAAAAAGTGGCAAACACTCTGAGAAACCTCTTCTGCAAGGAAACTTTCACATATTCTATAAACCTGAATCAGACTGAAGACAGGTTTTGTTGCACTCTATGACATCAGTCTAGAAATTCCCTCCGAACTTAGGGCTGATGTTTAAATAGGAATGGAGAAGCAATTTTATTTGCTGAATGGAATAATACAATCTGCATAGCTTCTTTGGGGTTGTATGCTCAGAGGACAAGTGACATTTAACTTTTTCAGGTTTCTAAAATGGCAAGAAGTGGTCAGCAAAGTGGGAAACAGAAACATACATTGAGAAACCACTGGTAGATTTTCTGTGGCTGAAAAACCACGAGAGCTGGAGTAAGCCTGGTGTAAACTGCCAGGCACACCAACACTTTCAAGCCCTGAAAATGGCATTTCAGATCAGTTCTCCATCTCCTTGCCCAGCAGCCAGGGACCAGCTGACATTTAGCCTCAGACTGCAGAGCTCAGTTCGTGGCAGGAGGATGTGGTGAGGTCTCAAATTGCTCATTAGTCTGATTGTTCATTAATCTGATTGTTCATTAGTCTGATTGTTCATTATCCTGTGTCACCCCAGTTTGCTCATTCCCAAAGGGCACCTCAGGGGGGGAAGTTGCTCTCATTCCAGCCTGATGGGCTCCTGCAGACACCAATCCCAAATCCAGTTGTCACCACCCAGCTCACAGCCACAAAACCATGGTGGGATATGTCTGAGTGCTGAGTCTGCCTTAAACCAGGAGTTGTTCCCCTTTCCATGCAGAGCAGTGACATTCTGATGGGCAGGGACACAGAGGAGGACCTGGGGCAGACCAAAGAGGACATTTGTCTGGAAGGTGACACAGCTCAATACTTCTGTGCCATGAGGAAAGGACCTGAGAACACCAGAGAACACCCTGAGAGTCCTTCATGAACTCTGAGCCTTGAAAACCCTTAGGTCAGTGATAATAAATTGAATTTAGCACTCACAAACTTGGGATTGGAACAGTTTTCTAGTTTCTATCAGCTCCTACCTTAAAGAAAGTAAATAGACTTTTTAGCTTTTTTCATCTCATATTAAAAGATTCCATGCCAAAACAAGACTAAAATTAAAGCTCAAAAACTTTGATAACTAACCCTAATATTTGAAAAATCACAATTTCAAAGGGCAGAACCTTACAAAACAATAAACAGGAGCATTTTCTACTAAAAAATGGAAAGTGCTGCTCTGCAACATCCAACTCTCAAGTCTGGCAACGCCCTCAAAATTTAAACTCTGTGTGGGTAACCTCAATTTGGCCTTCTTGTGACAGGTCTAGGACACAATCTCCATTTCCATGGGTGTTTTCTATGCCCAGGGAGATGAATTTTGCTGGCCAAACACAGGATGCTGCTGTCTGGAGGATGCCCTGCCTCCTTTGTGGCTCGGGCCATGGAAGCAGGAGAAGGAAGAAAGGAGGGGGATGTGCTGTAGTGCAGACAACACAGCCCTGCTCTGGAGAATTGGGTTCTTTTCATGTCCCTGCCATAAAGTTTCTATGGGATGTTATGTCCATAAATCACTTCCAGCAGCCTTTTCTCACATGCTCCTTGACTTGGCTGTGCCCTAATGGGTGTCCAAAGCAAAGGAGAAAGTAACTGCTGCAGATAAAGTGAATTAAAGTCACTTCTTATACAACTAAAAACCCCACAGTTTAACAAACCAAACTGAAAATCCCCAGAAGAGTGACAGCCCCTCATTTTAGTCTCAACATAAATGTCTTTCTGTATGGAGTCATGCCAAACACTGAAAATAAAACAAATGAGGTTTCTGAAGCACATGGCCAGTGCAGAAATAAGAAATAAGTCCCTTTGCAAGGCTGAGCCAGAAGTTTTGTGATGATCAAGCCTTATGCAGTGAATTTAGAGGGCCAAGCAAGGGGTGAGAGGGATAAAACAAAACCTTGCATAACTGTCCTGAGCTGAGCTCAGTGCCTGAGCAAAGCAGAGACCTCAGGGACAACCTGGGATGTGCTGATGTTGGTTATTTCCATCATGCATGGAATAAAAAGCAATTCCTTCAGGTGGAATAAAAAACAATTCATGGAATTGTTTCTTTTGGATAAAAAACCAAAATCATGGGATAAAAAGAAATTCCTTCAGATGGAATAAAAAACGATTAATGGAATTGTTTCTTTTGGAAAAAAACCCAAAATCATGGGATAAAAAGCAATTCCTTCAGGTGGAATAAAAAATAATTCATGGAAATGTTGTTTCTTTTGGGAAAAAACAAAATCATGGAATGAAAACTCAATTCCTTCAGGTGGAATAAAAAACAATTCATGGAATTGTTGTTTCTTTTGGAAAAAAAAACCAAAATCATGGAATAAAAACCACAATATCTCAGATTCCAGGGGTTTCTCTAACTTTGTACGCTCCCTTTATTTTCTGTGCTCTCTGGATATATTTTGAACAAGCTACAGTGCAGCTGTTATGAAATCTCTCTGAGGATGCAGGAAGCATCTCCCAGGACACTCTGACTTTAACTGGCACTTCCTCCATGACAAACAGCTGAATAACTCCATTTTTTGTAATAATGCAAAAAAAATTTGTGTAAAATTGTTCCATGTCTGGGCAACATGGGGAAATCAGGCAGCTATGTTCAGTCTGCTCCTCCCAAAAGATAGGCAGGGCTTTTTTAAAAAAAGAAAATATATTCTGTTGTCACCTGAGAAGGTTCATTTGACAGCCCAGGGGCTGATGTGCAGCTTCTCTCGTGGGGGGAAAGCAGCACAAACATCCCCCCTTCTCCTTTGGCAGCATTTTACATTCCATCTCAGAGGTTTCTGTGAAGTTCCCTTGCTCAGATCCCTGGGACACTGCCCAGGTGACAGCCTGGGGCTCCAGAGTCATGGCTGAGCCGGGGGCACTGCCACATCCAAGGGTCTCCACGTGAACAGGAACAACAGTGGAACACCAGGAGGGTTCTCCCAGCAAATAAAATCAATATTTTGGTTCTCTGTCTGTCCCTGGCCTTTCCTACAGCCCACACAGCTCAGTTTGCTCCCTTGAGAACTCCTGAATTCCTGTCAAAATCAAAGGTATTAATCTCACATTGAAGCCCAAGCACTGGCTGAGATCTGCATAAATATCTAATTTTATTTTTTTCTCCCCTCATTCTTAACAGTGAGGTTGAACACCAAAGCTGAAAGCATCCTTAATTCCAGAGTGTAAGTGACAATCCCATCATGAAGCACTGCCTGAGAATATGGGGGAACTCACAGACCAGTTAAAACCTGTGCTTGCTCTTTAAAATATGATGTTCCAAATGTTGACAGTCATTTATTTCCCATTTTGTTATCAGAGAACAAGCAATCACTCCAGGTTTTCTTTTAATTTAAATTATTCATTACTTTTTGATGAACCTCTGCAGTGTTTGTATTTTAAAAAGCAGTTTGCCTTCAGTTTCAAATGAGAATTTTAAAAATAAAGCCGTGGCTGTCAGGAGATAATAAATGAAATTTCAAGGTTAGGGCATAGAATAACTGCAGAATTTTATCATAAATGCCTGAATAAAACAACCTGTTGCCAGATAAGTTTAGGTATGACAGGACTGTAGGAAACCAGCAAAATGTGAAGTTCTGACCTTGAGGTAACACCTGCACTACAAGAGTGACCCCAGCAGATATGGGGCAATTAGCAACAGGTTTAATTAAGAGCACTAACAAAACCTTTTGGAGAATCAAAGCATTTCAAAAGTACCTGCTAGAGCTCTCCCTAACAAAAGCTTCCTTCCTCTCCTGTGGAATGAGGTGGGAGAGTATCGCTGGCAGGGGCTGTGTACAAATCACAAACAGGATGAGACTGCTAGGAACGTGCCTTGAGCTGTTTTATTTTCCAGCACCAGCCTCATTACATGGTTATGACAATGGGAAGATGCCAGCAGCTCACATCCCAGGCAGCAGACACAGAACTTCATGTTACAACTCACTTTGTAAGTTTTTTGACCAATCACACAAAGCAAAAGCATATTGACAGTAGTTCTATCCAACCACTATAAGCACACGTACCTTTGGTTAAACAATGCTTGCTTATTTCAAATACAATACCTACTTGTGAGCCTTAAAACACAACGCACAGAGCTTCATTATTAAGCTTAGAACTTCCTAATATCTTGCTAGATAAACTTTTCAGCACCTTAGGGATTTATTCTGGACAAGTGTTAATACACAGACCATTGTTCTATTTGTCCTTGCTTTTCTACAGTTTAAATAATTTTTCTGCTGACCAATCTCATGGCTACTGCTTAGCTCTGATCACAGTTCCGCTGTCTCTGAGGCCTTTTGCAGCTTTCCCAAAACCCTCTGATTTTGTGGATTCCCACAATTCCCCCTCTCTGTTCATTTAAAAAGAAACCTTCATAATCGTGTCATTTATTACTTGTGTTTTGTAGCCTTACTATAATATTTCTGCTTATTACCTACTTAAAGCATTTTCCTGCTTGCACTAAGCATTGCTATATCACAACACAGCAATTTAATGCTGTGAAAATCCAGTCAGTTCAAAGGGTATAAATTACACCTGACAATAGTTACAAGTCATTGTTCGAAAAAGTCTTGGCGGTTCCAAGGTCTTAATTCAAAACCTTAATTCAAAATCGGTGGATCAGGTTCTGCAACCGAGCTGTTCAAAAAACTAAAAACATACAAAGCTTTGTTCAACCTCATCTGTGGTGTGACCTCTACTCCTCCTCTCTGTTGATCTAAAATGCTCCAAGCACTGCTGGAAGAGCTCAGAACAATTTCTGACATAAACTATAGGAAGCCCCCAAAATAAATGCTAAAAAAAAATAGGATGTAAAAAGCAGTTTCTAATAGCTTTGTGAAGAAGACAAAGTTCCAATTCCACCCTGTGCTTTCATCTGCAGCATCCTGGGAAGTCCTTTTCCATCAGTGGATCATTGGAGCTGCTTTCAGTGCCCAGCTGGAGCACCTGACTGTGAAGCTGGGATTAAAAACCAGGGGGAATTGCTGGTTTCACCCCACAGGAAACATGGGCTGCTCGTGCTGAGAACACCCCAAAAATTCAGAGTTCACTCACATGGAGAAACAGATGCCACCAGGGTGTTCTGCCCTTGCTGTTATTGCCCACACAGTGAGCTTTAATATTTCCTATTTACAGCACTCCCTGTTCCGGTCTTACATCCCAGGTCTCTCCAATAAAGGACAATTTTATCCCCAAGCTGAACTTTTGGTGACACCAGGGAACTAAGAGTTTTCTGCTGTAATGTGCAATGAAAACAAGCATTCCCTAAATTGCATTTCATTACACTCCTCTGCTACAAGTCCCATCTTTATGAATATATATAAATATATTTATGTATACATATAAATATGTTTCCAGGAATAATACTAAAATAGATAGTAGTGGAGGACTGAGCATTTGACCTCTGTTTGTTGGTTTTTTTTGCAATAAAGTGATTTTTTTTGGCTTTTTCATGATAAAGAACATCCAGCCACATCCCAGCCTCCTCTGTTGGGCCTGGTGTGGCAGCAGGGCGGAGAGAGGGAGCTGCACACACTGGGAGGGAGACAACAGATCTACACCTGGCTGCTTCCTTTAACACTTCCCCTGTTCCTCAGGCTGAAAAATGTCCTATATTGCCATGACAGCCCCAGGAAGGCAGGCAGAGATGCAGTTTGGGTGTTTCCAGCGCTGTGTGAAAGGGATGGAGGAGAGGCTGAGGTGCCACATCCGCCCAGCTGAGCAGGAAGGTGCAGCACCTTTGGGTTATGCACAAAGAGCAAACCACAATTCACTGCCAGCAACCCAAATCCCCGTGCAGAGGCAGGAAAATAAACCCAACCAGTTTGCATTTACTCTCCAGTCACTCTCCTGCAATCAAGAGAAATTTTTTCTTAAATCGCAGCGCACACAGAAATCAGCTGAGTGTCTGGGCTGTGCAGCTGCCAAAATTCAGAATACAGAGGTCAAGGCTCTGTTCTATTCACAAAACAGCCCAAACACTTGGGGGATGCAGACGTTCAAAGGGAATAAATCCATTCCTTGCATGCATCCTCTGTTCCCTGACAGCAGCACACTGATTTTATCTCATTCCTATCAATCCTGCATCCAAAATCAAACAGGGGAGAATAAACTTTATTATCTTCATTTTTCCACATTGTCAACACAGTTGTTGTACCTGTATCGTTCATAATAGTTTAGTTTAGTTATAGTTTACCATATTTGACTAAAAAATTGTCAAATATGAAAACTTATTTGATTATAAAATAGTCTTGGTATATGTTTAATTAAAAAAAAAAGACTACAAATCTTCTGAACACAGGTAATTTAAGAGACATTTTGTGTTTAAAAAATCAGACAAAAGAAGTTATTTCATAAAATTAAACCAGTTAATCCCCGGGGTCCCAATGAAAACCTTTCTGCTGAGTATGAAAATACAGTTTTCCACTTGGAACTAGACCCTTGAAACACTCAGTCAGTAAAACAGACTGTTATAATACAATTTTAAAGCAGAATATTACTTTAGCTACAGACACAAGTTAAAGCCCTGAGAATTTTTAGGATGCTCTTCACCATAAATGACTCTGGATGTTGCTGTCTGAACAAACACAATCTCTGATAAAACTTACTTCTGATATATTTATTTTCCAATGGATACAGCCCTTCAAAAGTCAGCTTTCAACATCTTTTATCCTCTCTGCATTTATTGAACCTCTGCTAGGAGTGTGAATGTGGAAAAATGAGGCTACAAATCAGACTGTCCACTGAAGATGTGCCTGGGGCTGCTCCAAGTGGCAGCATTGTGACAGCCATCCGTGGAGGAGTGTTTGCTGTGATGTTGGCCAAGTGAAGCTCGGCTCCTCCAGGCTCCTCCAGATGGCAAGACCAGCACAGAAATATCCCTCAGTTATCTGCAAGCAGCCTCAGCTCCAAGGAGTTGTGGCTGAGGGCAAAGCTAGGGTGCCTGGCTGAAGAAAATAAAGTTAAAAAACCCACTGGATCCATCCAAGCAGCCTGGCACCAACCACGTTACCTAAAATAAATTAAACTCTTTAGCCCCTGCCCCCTGTCCCCAAATGCCTTCTTGGAAAAAATAAATTAATTTATCTCTCCCAGCTCAGTGGGAAATGCCATTAAATGGGGAATTAAACCCAAACAAAATATGAGCTGTGCATTGTGGGGAGGCAGCAACAGAAATGGTGAGTTTTGGATGCAGGAGTGAGTTTGTGGCTGAAGTTTACTACCCAGGGCTTTCTAAACAACACAGCTTCTGAAAGCAGAGCCTTCATTAGAGCAGGAAAACAGCACTTAAACGGCCAGGCAGAAAATGGCTGAATTAAGCTCTTTTTTCCCTCTCTTTAATGGTGGTGATTCTCAAAAGATTCAAAGTAGGTTAGGGGAAGAATAAAACAGCTATGTTTCTAGTGTCTACCTGACAGCAGCTTTTGTAGGGGTGAATAATTACATGAAAATCACTTCCTTTCCACCTCTCTTTGGGGTTTCTGTGGGTTGCTAGGCACTCTCTCTGCTACCTTCTGCTAATGTCACTTCCAGAGGGCTGAATACAGTAAATTCATTGGGAGAATGGAAACTCGGGAGAAGAAGGACCTAAATACTCGGAGTTTTGTTTATTCATTGCTGCCTTTGGAGGCCAGCACTATAGCTGGGATCACTTTCCAGCTATTGAAATGCTAATTGCCCAGGGGGTGTTGTCAGCCAAGGAGCACCCAGTTAAAATGGGACAGCACCTTCCTCCATACCGGAGCCACACCAGTTGCATGTTCCTGTGGCAGCATCCAAAATCAAGTTTTGCTGGGGCAAAACAGGCTTTGAGGATCCTCCAGGAACTTACAGGAGCAATTATTTTCCTTCCTCTCATTGCTTTTAATGAGTAAAATATTCCTACGCTCATTAATCTAAAATTTAGGGGCATCTTGGTTGTCTTGGTGTGATTGCAGGAGGAGGCACAAGGTGCAGTTGTACTCCACTGAGGAAATCATGAGGAAATAATGAAATATCACTGAAGGGGTACTGGGGACAGCCAAAGGTGATACAGAGACTCCACCATCAGAAGGCATGAAAAGACACATTATTATTAGAAATCTACAGTTCTTTTAGAAACAATGGTGGACTAAGACCTGCTTGGCCTTTAGCAATCTTCTCTCACACTACAACTATGAATAGCACACCCTAGAGAACCATATCTATAAACAATGGTTACAGAAAGAGAGAGAATAATTGTCTGAATTCTTTCCTCTAGGTTTCTTACAGCTTCTACACAGCTTCCCAGGATTTTCCTGGGAGAACCATGTCTCCCTCTATTCAGAGGATATGCAATTACTACAGGTGTTCACAGAGGGCAGAAAATCCTGGCACAGGCTCCCAGAGAAACTGTGGCCACCCCTGGATCCCTGGAAATGCCCAAGGCCAGGTTGGATGGAGTTTTGGAGCAACCTGGGACAGTGGGAAGTGTCCAGGACCAGGTTGGATGGAGTTTTGGAGCAACCTGGGACAGTGGAAGGTGTCCTGCCCATGACAGGGGGTGGCACTGGATGGTAAGATGGAAAGGTAAGATCCTTTCCAACCCAAACCACTCTGTGTTTGTGCCTAGGTTAAAAAAAATAAATAAATTTATCCAAAGATCCCTCTCCAGTGCAGAGTGCTGGCTGAGCAGGGATGAGTGAGTGCTTGTGGGAAGGGCAGCAACCAAACCCAGAGCAGGGTTCTGAAGGGTCTGAAAGTGTCTCTGATTTCCACTTTCCAACCCAAGCCACTCTGTGATTGTGCCTTGGTTAAAAAAAGAATAAATGAATTTAGAAAGAATAAATAAATTTAGAAAAGAATAAATAAATTTATCCAAAGATCCCTCTCCAGTGCAGAGTGCTGGCTGAGCAGGGATGAGTGAGCACCTGTGGGAAGGGCAGAACCAAACCCAGAGCAGGGTCCTGAGGGGTCTGAACGTGTCTTTGACTTCCACTTTCACCCTCCTGAGCCTGGGATTCTCTTTGATTCATTTTCACCCTCAAAGTTCCCTCACTCAGCCTGGCACAACAGGGGACAGGGAAATCCAGAGGCTTTGAATTCACTTCCCTGTCAGCATTTTCTGAGGGCAGGATTCAAATCCCTTGAAATATGTATCAGCTTTCCATTAATTTAGTTCTGGAGCATATGGAAGGAGATACTTGCCAGTATTAAGTACACAGAATATCCCAGAGATATTTTTCATATAAAATCATTTCTATCCTTATCATAACATGGTTTTGGGGAGGAAAAAAAGTATCTGGAACAATTTTGTGTCTGAGTGATGGGAAACAAAAATTGTCTTCAGTGGATTGGTAGCTTGACTTTGGGAAACTGGCAAGCTGGAAACATTTGTAGAAAGATATTGATATTTAATCACAAAATCTCCTTTTAAAAGGTATTGATAAGAGGCCAAGTATCATTAAATCCCAATATCTCTTGGGAGCAGCACCTTTTTCTTCACTTCTTCATTTCTCTTAATTGTCAGGGAAGGAGGATGTTTTGTATTATTGTTCTGGAGTGTTTTGGGTGTGGAAAACCATCCCACCCTGTGGGAAGGTAAAATCCCTGACTGCTGAGCATCCCCATGGTCCAGTTTGCTGGGAAGCCCTCTTGCCTTAAAAGCATCAGAAGTTCTGCTTTCCCCTACACTTTCACTCTATAAAGCTTCAGGCATTTGGAAATAAAAGAATTTTTTTTTCATTCTGTGGATGGTATGGAAAAAGCCCAAAGAATAACCATTGCCTTTATTTCTCTTTTCATATTTCATATATTTCCATGTATATTTCATATCTTTTCAGCCCCAGAGACTCCAGAATTTACCAGATCTTTTAGGCAGCCTGTTAATGTCATTTCCTATAAATGATAAATAAAGATGCTCAATTTTTTTAAATAAATGCAGGAAGTGCAGTCAAGTAATTTTTAAAATGAGGGTGTTGATTAGAGTTCCACTTTACTGAAAAAATGCCAACAAGTGCTCTCAGGATGAGAGATTTGGCAGCTCCCACACCCACCAGAATGCACTCACAGGGGTTTCAAAATATTTACACTTAATTCAGCTCAGGCATTGATGGGAGAAGTGACCCTGAGTAATTTCTGCACCTCTCTGAATCCAAACCAAGATGGTTTTAAGGTGTTTTTTAGTCAAATATTCTATTTGTGTTACATTTATCAGAAACCAGGGCTCTGGGGTGGGTTTCGCTTTTAGGTTTTCAGGGGATGCAGGAGATTTAGCAAAGGCAATGCGGTTCCTTCTCCTCTCACCAAGCTGATCACTTCAAAATATCCAATTTTTATTACACATCTGCTCAATTGTAATATCCCATTGACAAAAACCCGTCTCCAATGGCTTTTTTATTAACTCCTCTCACTCTCTCTTTAGTTTTTACCACCCTTGAAACCTGAGGAACACTGGAGATGCCAAACACAGCATCCAGCCCTGACATCTGAAGTATTTGCAAAGGGGAAATGCTTTGGTCATGATCATTATTCACAGACTTCATTCAGAAATGAAGAGGAAGCTGTACTTGGGTTATATAATATCAGGTGAAATGTTTTTTAACTGACTTCTTTAAAAATAATAATTCTCAAGGATTCTTTTTAAGCCACCTGAAGAATACTTATCTATAAACTGAACTCCTAAAAAAAGATCTAAAAACTCTGTTCAAAACAGAAGAAAATACAGTTAGAGAAGCTGAAGATAGTTTGATCTTATTTTTTTCCTTTTCTTGAAAGCAGCCTAAGCCTTGTACAAATACCTGACCCCAAAAGGTCCTCGCAGAGTGGGTTCAGTTCCTGTTGGGAAAACAGAACTGCTGCCTGCAGAACAAAGCCCATGCACCACCACAGAAGGTCACACATCAAAAACATTGGTTTTTCCCCAAAACTCTGCAGTTCCCTCCTTCAGAGGAGCCTATTTTCTCTGTTTCTGATATGAGGAATGAAAACCTCTCCACTGGGGTTTTTCCTGCTCTTCAGGAATCCCCAGGGATTTTCAGGGAGCCCTGAAGATCCCGGAGCACTTCAAGTCCTGAAGGTTCTACTCCAGCTCCATATTTCACCTATTTCCATAATTCATCACATGCAAATGTCTCTGTGTAATGTAAACTTACATTTAGCACTGTGCAGTTTTAAAAAATAGAGAAAAGGGTGCTCAGAAAATAAAGAATCTGCTGCCTCACAACTGAATGCTTGAAAATTTTGCATTTTTGCATTTCAAGTAGGTGAAGCTTCTGCCATGTAAGGGCACAAAATTCGAAGGAAATTTTCCCATCAATTTCCAGGAGCCTGGATTTTACCTTGCTAGATTTTGCAGAATTGGAATTCATGAAAACAAGAAATGCAACTAAAAGTCTGATTTATCAGCCTCTTTTGCTTGCAGAAATATTTTTAAAGCTAAATTAAATGTGAAGAGGTAATATATAAAGATATTCTACTACTCCAAGGTAACGTTTGTCAAATGATGGACTTGAGGACACAATATGCAGAGTAAAAATTAAAAAAAAAAAATCAAAAACTCATCCCCTACATTATAAAGACCTTAAAATTGAGCTGGGTTGGAATAATCAATGTATGCTATAAATACTCATCTAAATAAAAAAGCAGCCTGCAGGAATATATTTTAGTTTTCTAAGCAGTAAATCAAAGTTTGTCTCACCTAAGTTTAACTGTGTTCATCAGAGCTTTGTTGCCCTCAGATATCCCTTAGAGGACAAAAGTGCCAAAGGAGCCCTGAAGGTGGCAGTGGGGTATTAGGCCAGTTGGAGAAAATAGGGAAAAATAAACTTGTCCAGAGCCTCTCCCCTTGGATAAACTGTCCCAAAGACAGAGAAGTTCCCTGCCAAGATCCCTGCATGACCTTGGGTCACCCAACGTGTGACTTCAACAAACACCTCATAACTCCTGATAAAAAGAACTTTCTCCAGCTGGACAGTTCTGTCAAGGGATAGCTGAGAGTGGGTTGGTCTTGCATACCAATAATACAGGTTTTTTTTCCCCGGGTTGGATCCTGCAGCAAGCTCTGACAACTCTGCTTAATTCCTGGGATGAGGATGGGACAGGCACCAGCAATGCAGGGTGAGCCCAGCCCTGGTGGAAACAGCTCCCCTAAAATGTGCCCTGGATGCCTTGGGAAGGCTGCCCTGGAACAGAGGCTGGGCAGAGCTAAAGAATAAAGCAGGGATTTATTAAAAGCATCTCCTCCATGGATGCACCTTGGGCAGCACAAGAGCCCAGCCAGGGCTGCAGCCAAGATGAACCAAAATGGCCCCAAAATAGACATAGGGTCTGTCACTGCTCACAGTTCTGCTCCATTTGCACCTTGCAGTTCATTGTCCCATCCCAGCTTTAGCCCCTGCAGTCCCACCCTGCTTGTTTTTCTCTCTCCAGCCCACGGGGTTTGTGCTCTTGGGGCTGAGATTTGGATCATTTGTCCTTGGTGCCCAGCTGGAGCAGGAATTGTTTTGTCTCCCTGCTCTGTGCACAGAGCTCACCATCCCCTCATGAGAAGCCCAGACCCACACACTACAGCAGCACAGAATCTGAAAATATAAAAGCCAAAACCTGAGGCATCAGGACGAGAATGAATAGTTTAGAGGCAGGGGAAACATCCTAAAGAGAGGAATCTGGAGAATTCCCAAAGTGACCCAAGGAAATGACAAGATCAATGTCCTCACACCTTTGACGTGGGCTCAGGGAGGTGCACGAGCACTTTGGAGTTTTCTGAGGGGCTGCAGCTGAGGGGAAGAAATGAAACTGAGCAAAGCTGGGTTTTTTCTCCATCAGAAGGAATGTCTGAGGATAGAAATGTATTCTATGAAGCTTAGGCCTACACACTAAAGCAGCACAGAATCTGAAAAAAAAAATACAAAGCTAAACCTGAGGCATCACCCTGCATGGTTATACATTTTTTTCTTGTTTGTTTGTTCTCACATGTTCTACAGTAGCAGCTCCAGTACTAAAGGCTGTTTGGGGCAGTAAAAATTCCATTCCCACTTTCTCAGATCAGATCAAAACCCTCCCTCAGCAGCTCCTCATAGGGTTGTTCAGCCTGGAGAAAAGGAAACTCAGAGGTGACCTTGTTACTCCATAGCTCCCTGAAAGGCTGTTGTAGTCAGGGGGTGTTTGTCTCTTTCTGCAGGCAGCAACTGAGAATGAGAGCACACAGCCTCAAGCTGCATCAAGAGAAATACAGGTTGGATAGCAGGAAAAAGTTTTTTTACAAAAAAGGTGATAAAGTTCTGAAATGTTCTGCCCGGGGAGGTGGTGGAGTCCCCATCCCTGGGTGTGTTTAACAAAGCCTGGATGTGGCACTGGGTGTCAGGGTTTAGCTGAGGTGTTGGGGTTGGAATGGACTTGAAGGTCTCTTCCAACCTGGTGATTCTGTAATTCCTCCAGGTTGGGGAAGATGTCATTGATGCTGAGTTCTGTTTTTCCTGCCTGCAGTTTGTGCTCTCACACCTCTGCTGTCAGAGCCTGCAGGTGATGGTGAGGAAATCTCTCCTGCCTCCCTGGAAAGCAGAGGAGCCCTCTCCAGAGCACAGGAACCCTCCTCAGGGCACAGGGACCCTCTCCAGAGCACAGGAACTCTCCCCAGAGCACAGGAACCCTGTCCAGGGTACAGAGACCCTCCCCAGAGCACAGGAACCCTCCCAAAGCACAGGAACCCTCCCAAAGCACAGGAACCCTCCCAAAGCACAGGAACTCTCACCAGAGCACAGGAACTCTCACCAGAGCACAGGAACCCTCCCCAGAGCACAGGAACCCTCCCCAAAGCACAGAACCCTCCCCAAAGCACAGGAACCCTCCCAAAGCACAGGAACCCTCCCCAGAGCACAGGAACCCTCCCCAGAGCACAGCTCCCAGCTCCCAGCTGCCACCAACAGCAACCCAAGCCCAAAGGCAACCAGAGCTGGATTTGGCAGCGTGGCCCTGCCTGGAGGGCAAGAACAGATTTCCATTCTCGTTTAGCCTGGCACAGTGCCCTGGGCGGGCACCTCCACGCTGGAGCCTGGCCCAGCTGCTGGAATGGTGCCACTGGCAGCTGCATTCTGGAGATGAAGAAACCAATGGGGTTTCTATAGCACTACCAGTGCAGAATTCACCTCGCTGTCTCGGCACAGCCTGCACCTTCTGTGCCTTCTATGCTTGGAATTGGAACCAGCACAGAAGCTGCTGGTAATGCTTAGAAACTGCAAACAAAAAAGATAAACTGCCCCCCCTCCCAAGAGAGCTTATTGTTACTAAAGGGTTTTTTTAAGTGGTCAGCAACCACGTGGTTGAAGGAAGCCTGGGTTTATATTCAAAATCACTTTGGAAAAATCTGTCTCTAAAAGCTCTTTAGAAACTTGAGCAATTGCGGTTTAAGAAAGTCACTGCTGGAAAAATCTCAGGGGAACAACCTCCTGCAAGGTGCCAGGGGACTGGCACAGCAGTGTGCCCTGGAGCAAAGAGCAGCAGCCCCTGGGCTGAGGATGAGGATGAGGATGAGGATGAGGATGAGGAGTTACCAGCACCCTGAGGGAGGTGGGTGATCCCTTTCCTCTGCCCAACACCACAAATTCAGTGCTGGGATCCCAGTTCATGAGAAACAGGGACTTACTGGAGCCCAGTGGTGTGGTTGAGGGACTGCTGCATCTTGGAAAAGGTGAAAGGTTTGAGAGGCTGAGAGAGCTGGGACTGCACAGGTTGGAGGAGAGAACTTGGGATTCTTGAGTATAAATAAGTGTGTATAAATAAATACCTGGCAGGGACTAAAGGACAGGGAATCAGAGCCTTCTCAGAGGTGCTGACAGAAGGGCAAGAGGCACAAACTGAAACACAGCAAATCCCACTTAAATTTAAGAAAAACTTGTGCAGAGAGTAGTAAAACCCTGGAAGAGGGTGCACAGAGGGAGCTTGTGGAGTCAGCACCCTTGGAGAGCCCGGAACCTGACTGGATGTGCGCTGGAAATTGAGGCTCTCAGGTCCAGGGAATGGTTATCTGACTTTAAGGATTCAGAATGTTGAATACTCATTTTATTAAAACTATATTATATTACATTATATTTATGTATACTATATTTATGTACACTATATTTATAAATATAGTATATATAAATAGAAATATAGTATATATAAATATTTATATATATAAATATGTATAGATATATATAAAATATAAATATAAATAAAAATATAAATATACATTGTATTTACCTGTACTATATTTATATTATTAAGAATACTAAAGAATACTTACTATTAACTGTTGAAAAACTCGTGATTGTCTGTAGACTGACAGTCTACACAGCTTGGTCTTGATGGGTTAATTAATATAAATAATCTCTGCTAGAATCTAATTACTAAATTCTTTCAGATAAACACATTCTACATGTGCAAAACACTAGGAGCAGCAAGTAGAGATAAAAATTGTTTTTTTTCTCTGTGCTTCTCCAGGAAAAAAACTTGAGAAAGAGAGTTCTGTCTCTCTCTGTTTAGAGGGCATGTGAATGTCACAGACATGGACTTTGGTGGGGTTTGCAGTGCTGGGTTTAGGGTTGCACTTGATGATATTAAAGGTCTTTTCCATCCCAAGTGATCCTGGGCTTGTTCTGCTTGAACCTGCTTTGGGGGGTTCTATTCAAACAGGAACTTTCTGACCTGCTGCCATTTTGCTTCTCTTTAATTTACACTTTATTTTACAGCAGGAACACTGAGACTGCCCCAGCAGGGTGGACTCCCCAGGACAGGGAACCTCCCAATAAAAGCTGCACAGAAACCAGCCAGAACCCCAAGTTAAATCTGGACTCTTGTGTTTAACAGTTCACAATTGGCCCATCTGTAATTAATTGAATTAATTGATACTTTCAGCCTCCCACATCCTCCAGCAGGGAGTTCCACCATTTAGTCATTCATTGTGTGAAAAAGCACATTCTTTTGTATTTTTCTAAACCCACCCCACTACATCTCCATTTTTATAGACTTTTGCCAAAGCCAAGGCAGGGCTCCAGGAGGACCTCCTGAGTTCCTGGCTGAGTGCCACCCAAACAGGGAATGGTGCCTTGGCTGTGGAATCAGGAGGGCTGAGCTCCATTTCCAGGTTTGACAGTGTGTAAAAGCTTTTTTTCTTTTTTTTTTTTTTTTTGCCTTTTCACAGAAAAATAAAAAAAAGCACCAGTGACTGTTGGGTGTATAGTGTCCTACACTGCTATTTAATGAGCATTGCAAATAAATACAAATCTCTGAACAGCCACTCCAAATACTCAATTTTCTACAATACCACCAAAACCGTGGCCTGGCTTCCAGTTATTATCCACTAAATAACTCTATTATAATTTGATTTCTTTTAAAAACCTAATTTATTGCCTAAAGACCAAAAGGAAAAAGGGGAAAATGTTTTTAATTCAACAGAAATGTCTCTAGAAAATCCCTCAAGTAAACCCAGTGTTTAATAAACCCATTAAAAAGGCCAAGTGACAACTTCTGACCCACCATTGTGTCACACAAAGAAAAACTTAATTGAAGGCAGCACTGATTTCCTGCTGCCCACAGAACAGCCTAAATGTTGCCCTTCATAAGCAGAATAAAAACCGAGTGCTTAGGCAGAATAAATACTAAAGACACAATTAAAAGTTAATTATCTTTTCTAAAGTAACCTCAAAACAAAGAAATGAAATCTGGGGCAACACATTGCTTCAGATACTGGTAGTGACAATATGGGTCAACAATCCAAAAGGACAGAGAAGGAAGTATTTAATTTTATTCTAATTTAATGCCATTTCAGTCACTCAAAGCTACTGATGTGGATAATCCTGTGCTAACTCAGCAAAAATTGGCCCAGAAATCTATGAAAATCCATAAAGCTAACCTAGGGCATTAACCACTTTATTACAACATCCTTTTTCATTTGAGAGCCATCATTTTCTGTTTTATAAGATTCAATAGAATTGAAAGATTGAAATCACTAACAAGACATGGAAATAAAACTGTTTTTTCACCTTTGCTAGTGATACTAGCAAAACTAGCAAAAGTGAAACTGGTGTCACTTGCTAGTTTCACTTTTGCAAGGGACACTCATTAGCTACAAATACACAAAAATGTGTTCAGCCAGCGCAGAGGTCACACACTGTCCTTTTTTCATTGTTGCCAGAATCCATTGCAGTGACCTCCTCTGAAATGTAGGTCACAAAACCTTATAAATTTATTTACTGCTGCCTCAAAACTCCATACTCACTAACATGTGGCATTCATATTCTGTGACCAGAGAGAGACATCATTCTCTCTGCCAGGATTTTTCCTGGAGAAGCACAGAGGGAAGAAGAGAAGACAATTCTTATCTCTGTTCACTGCTCCTGTTGTTTGGCACATGTGGATTGTGTTATGGGGATTGTTTACCCAAAGTGATTTGGCAATTCGACACCAGTGAAGGTTCTTTTGTTTCCTTGGCCAGTTGGGTCAAAGCTGTGTCCTGGCTATCTCAGACATGGGTTTTTCTTTAGTATTCTTTAGTATTGGATCTCTTTAGTATGTAATTTAATATAGTATTAGTGTAATAATAGTTTAATAAAGCATTTGTTCAGCCTCCTGAATCTTGGAGTCAGAGCACATTATTTCTCTACACTGGGGTCATCCTGAATTGATACAAACACACACTCTGCATTTTTTTTTCTTGTTTTTCCTGTAGCCTCACCCTCACATTCCACCAATGAAAGTACTGAGCAAACATTAATTTTGTCATTATACAGAGTTATATTATTATATATTGTCATTATACAGAATTTTGTCATTATACAGAATTATATTATTATATATTGTCGTCATGGAGAATTTTGTCATTATACAGAATTATATTACATTATACATATTATATAGAATTGCAGAATAACTGAACTAAGTTTAGCTTCATCTCTCCCCATACTGCCAGCTCTTAGGGTGGGAATTCCACGAGCACAGCTAAGGAGGGTGTGGGACCACCAGCCCCAGGAAGGAATTTGGGGTGGCATGAGGAGAACCTCAGATTCTGTGGCTGAATGAGCATGAGCCCAGCTCTGGGACTGCCAGGGCAGAGATGATAACTCAGGGTGGCCCAGCTGCCTCTGCCTCAGAGTTAATTGCTGCTGAATGGTGGCTGGAATTTGCTTGGAACCAAACCAAGAGCTTGGCACCCACCCAGGATTATGTGCCAAGAATCTCTGAGATTACTCCAGCAGGCTCAGAGCAGCAATTTGTCCAACCAATCTCTGATTTTAAGAACTAATTTCTTTTTTAAAGGGGCATTTGGGATTTGTGGTTTCTCTCAGTTACAAGGAACTGAGAGTCCCCCTGACAATTTAGGGAATTTAAGGAGCTACTGACAGCACCCAGGCAGAAAAATCAGAATCAGCTCTCCAGGTAATTTTTATATATAAATACAGGGAGGAATCAAAAAAGACAAAGCAATAAAACAAATTTGGTTTAGACCTTCAGGCACAAGCTTGTGTTCTCTGCCCTGTGACAGATTTGTCTGGGTGAAGTTAATTAAGAAAACAAACAAAGCACTGCTGATGTCCTGGACTTGTTTTAAAGGCTTATCTGAAGTGTTCAAAGAGGGGTTTAGGGGTGGTTCCACCCCAAACCAATCCCTGGTGTGGTGTCTGTCCCTCAGAATCACTCCTTGCATGTTCCCCCTCCATGGGAAGGACCTTTGGCTTCTCTCTGCTCTCTCCAACCTACAGCACTCCCTACAAAGAAAGGAAAAATTCAAAAAGGGACCATGGGTTGGTTTATTTCTTTCCCTTTCTCACTTGCTGCCAGCTCACTTAATGTTGCCTTCTTCAACCTTATATTTTGGAAATATGCACTCATCTCTTACTTTTACTTGACCATGGAACTGGAGTAAAAATTTATGCCAGAGCATAAAACTTAAAAAACAAACAAACAAAACCCCAAACAAACAAAACCAAAATAACAAAAACCAAAACAGAAGCAAAACAAAACAAACAAGAAAACCCCAAAACAAACCCAAACAAAAAAAACCCCAACAAACCACCTAAACTACTTAAAAGCTAAACAACTTAACAATCTGCAGGTAAGTGGAGTTCTAGAATTACAAAAATACATTTATCAGCAATATACCTGTACTGACAATCAGTGTATGCTCAGTGTCAACACGCACAAGAAAGTCAATTAAATTTCTGCCTGATTCACTCAAGCTGAGGCATCTCTGCTCTGGCTCTTGGGCATTCCACAGGACCAGGGCAAAGAGGAATTTCTGGGATTGGTGATTTCTAGAACCAAACCACACTTTTCCCTCCCCTGCTCAACACAATGACCCTGAACCACCTCACCCACTTTGTTGTCAAGATCAAATTTCCAAACAGACGATTTAAATTTGGAATCCCTGGCACATTTCTTGCCCTCAGAACGAGAAACTCACTCAGGGCTGCTTCTCCCCAGTGGATTTTTTAGTGCTGCCATCATTCCCCACCTCTGTTGTGCTCCCCTTCATGGCTGGATAAACAAATTCCCTGAGCCCCCCAGGCTGGGAAAGTACCAGGAGCTTTTTGTGAGCATCCCCCAGAGCGCCCATGTTGTTTTATTATTTTACACAGAGGGATTTGGAGCATTTTAAAAGCCCGAGTTGTTTTTGGAGTGGCAGGAGCTGTGTACCCAAGTGGTGAATTTTAGTAAACAAGCCACTCAGCATTCACTGGAATTCTGCTGTGAGCCTGGGCCTTTTTTAAAGAAAGCTGGGCAGTGGAAAACCTTGAATTTATGCCCCAGAGTTGGCAGAAATATAAAGTAAAACTGAGATTAAGACCAAAAAAAAGTGCTAGGATAAAAATGCCATTTAGAAACCATAATCAGGACCTTACTTCTTGACATTTGGCCTACTAAATGTACAGACATGGATCAAATGGTTAATTTTGCATAAAAATGAACATTTACTTTAATTTTATTTGCAAATTTTTAAGAAGCATAAAAGCATTTGGCCAAAAACTGGAAGGTGATTTGAGAAGCCAAATGTTGTTGCTCCATTTTTTAAAAGAAGCATTTGCTTTTTAATTCCTAAACAAGATTTTGTTTCAAAATGTAGTAATAAGTAAAAATAAAGAATTCAAATGTTTAAAATAAAAATACATTTTAAAGCTCTGGTCTGTGTGAAATGTTTTCTGTTTATTCTGCTAAAATATCAGTGTGCAAACAGAACTTGAGTGCAGAATCACAAAGAACCAGATCCCATTTCCCCTTCCAGGGGTTCAGCTGAACTTTTTGATTTAAATATTCTCTGGAATTGACCAAAAACAAGTGAGAAGTCAGTGAACCTTTACCCCAAACTGCAGCAATATCTGCAGATTTCCTGACAAATTTGTAACACATTTTCTCAATGCATTTCATTCCCTCTCTGCCTCTGACATCCCGAAATTTTCTTCTCTTTTCCTTATTTACAGACACTTGTACAATTATTGCAACTTTACAATTTTTCCTTAATTGCAGCAGCACTGTGGGGTTGGTCCTGGTGGGACAAAGCCCATTTTATTATTTTATTTTTTTCTGGTCCCCAGTGGCATCAGAAGCTGTTCCTGCAGCCAGGATTTTGGGGAGAATTCTGGGGAAAACTCAGTTTATTGAGCTTCAGTTTTTAAAGCAGTTGCCTATAAAAATCCATATGGGAAAATCAGTTTGCATGAGGAAACTGAGACTGTGCACACAGCTAAGGAAGGTTTTCCTTAAAATATCCATGATCTTTATAGGAATTCCTGTATTACAAAGGTTTCTGGGATTTAATGTTAACACATGAAAATTTATCTCTTTAAAGACTCTCAGAGGAGAAACCATGAAGTCACACAATGCACCACAGCCAAATGGGAAATTAGGAAAATGCTGATTTCCCATCCTGTCATTTACCCTCACAGGCACTTTGGTGATATCACATCAGTGTGAATATGTGAGTGTGTGTTTTACCAAGCAGAAGGGAGAAACAACTCTGCAATGGGAAGTAAAGAATAAATTCTGCAATGGCAAGTAAAGAATAAATTTGGGACAATAATCCCACAGATAATTCAACAGTCTTCTCGGGACTCTAGCTGGTCACAGTGACTCTGAGATGCGTTAGAAAGTCTCTTTTCCCATCCTGGTGCTTGAAGAAGGAGTCAGAACACTTCAGTTCTTGGGCTCAAGGTTGTTTATTGTTTCTTATCTATAAAATTCTTTCTCTGCCCTGCCGAGGTCCGCTCAAGACAGTCTAAGGCACTCTGCCTGTCCTGGGGGCGGTGTTATCTTTTTATACTAAAAACTACGTGTACAATATTTACAATAACTTCCCAATACCTGTCACCTATGTTAGACAGTGAGCTTCTACTCTAAACCAATCTAAAAGTGCCACCATCACAGCAGAAGATGGAGGCCAAGAAGAGGAAGGAGAAAGGCTGGACATGCCCAGATCCCTCCATCTTGCCCCCTGAACGCCCATGCTAAAAACCCCAAAAATCTATTTTCCACCCCGTGACAAACTGATTATTATTCTACTTAGACTTTCGTGGCTTGTAGGGTTTTATATAAGGTTGGTAATTTTTTTCATGGGTCATAATCAAACCCACAGGTGTCTTGGGCTCTGTGCCAGGGTCTCTGAGCCCCCGGCAGGGGTTTGAGCCATCCAGGACAGCCAGAGGAATGTCCTGAATTCCAACAAGTCTAAGCCAACCCTACACCAACACAATAACTTCTTCATAAGGAAGGAAGAGGCAGCAACGAGTAAATTCCATATTGAAGCAGAAATGTCCCACAAATTTCAGTGGATACCAGAACCTTGGCAGGGAATGCTGAGGGAAGCATTTTCCAGCCCCACAGCCACCCCAGAGCAGGCTCCTCTCCCAGGACAGCTTTGGGGTGCACACCCCACTTTTCTGCACATGTTTACCCAGCCCTTTTTTTGTGGGCTTATTTTGAGAGTTCAGCTGTTACTCCAGTTCTAGGGTGGAAATCAAAAGAGTTTCAGAAATGCCAGGGGGATTAGAAAGCATTTTGTTGTACAGGTCTTGAAAGAATAATCTTTAGGAGCACACAACTTTGTAAAGAGCAAATTCCAGATTTTCTGCAAGCAGCACGTCATTCCACCAGTGGAATTACTTATATTAAAAAAAAAAAAAAGATAAAAAAAATCTTATCTTTTCCTTTTTTCTCTCATTCCTCTGGAACAATGGGATTCAGAATCCTACTAGCAATTCTTAAAATAGCTCTGTATTTCCAGTGCCTCTATTGATATGGTATCATAAACCCGCTTGCAGCACAGAAATAACAAGGAATATTCATTTGCTTCACTTCCTGACCCCCCCATGGTGTGCAAGCTAGCTCCCTTGTTATTATTTCCTCATTAATATCCATCTGTCACTCAGCATTTTATTTTACCAATTCTGAATTTCATCTGAAACATGTACTTTTAACAACAGCTTTTCTCTTCTAGAAGACTGGACTTCTAAAGTAGCTGACAGAGTGAAGTCATTGATGTTATTTGTAATCCTTTAAATGTTCAAATCTGTGCAAAAAAAGCTAAGTTTCTCTTGTATTTCTTTTCGGGTTCCACCATGAAAGCAGAGGGAAATCTCTGGCTGTCATGCCCATACTCTGAGTTAATGTGTGGATCCTGTCTCCCTCCAGTGGCAACTGCACCAGCCATAAATTCTGATATTAAATTGCAATTAAAGCCTCTCTGACACTCAGATGATGCCTCCCCACTGCCAAGCTTGCTAAAGGGCTGCAGGGACAGCTGGAGGAGCTTCCATGTGGCCCAGAAATCCCAGAGAAATCCCAAAATGAGCCCATTCTTCCAACAAGCCTCTTCCCAGTGCCCAAACCTGCTCAGCTTGCTGCTGCTTGTGCAGCAAGAGCAAGAAACACAGGGAGAAACCATGGGGAGAAGGAGGGAAATAATTTGTTCAGGGCCTGAAACAACACCCCAGAGCCATAACTGGAGTTCAGAAAGCGCATCTGGCACATCAAATGAACACTCACAACACGATGCTGCTGAATAAACCAGAGTTGTCTGGTGAGCCATGAAAAGGTGACTTTTATGCACTGACACACCCCAAAAGTTTTGTGTATGGAATGTAGACTGAGCTTTTCCCACAGAATACTGAAATTTACCCAAAATCTTTCCACTTAAATGCACGAAGAAACTCTTCCACTTCAATACACACAAAACTTTTGCCCTTAAATGCACACAAAACTGTTGCACTTAAGCATTCCCAAAACACTTGCCCAATATAAAACCCAACGTGGTGAGCAAACAAACACTCCAGGCAGCACAGGGAGTTATTTTCTGTCCCAGGAGAAGCCCCTGGGTGTCCCCATCCCATCCTTTTGGGATGTGTGCTCCCAAGCAGATTCCTGCACAGAATGGGATGCAGCTGCCTTGGAGCAGGGAAAATGCAATGTGCTCCCAGGCTGGCCCTTCAGTTGGGGAAATTCATTCTCTTGATTTGGGGAAAAAGGGGAATCCATCCCAGGAGGGATTTCTGCCCTTGCTCAACACCTCTGCCCTTTCTCTGCATTTGGGAGTTGTTGCTCTCCCTACTCTTTAAAGCCACATAATCCAAAGTGCAAAATCTGCAGGACATATTAAATGAAATATTTCCTCACTGGGGAGGTTATAAACTGCATTGCAGGAAAAATATCTCTAAGCATCACATAGGGCTGTATCCTTGAATTTAATTCCTTACAATTTCAAACCTCAGTAATTTGTAATGTGCAAAGAGCAGTCCTGGAGAAGAATTAATTTTTTTCCCAGTTTAAATTTGAAGCTTAAATTTGGGTAGGGGATTTCTAAGAGCACCACAAGAACCTCACCTCCAGCAGCAAGGCTTTCTCCTTTCACTGAGAGAACATTTTGAAATTGAGATTATTGCTTGTTCACAGGTCCAGGGAAAGGGGGAGTTGCAGTTATACAGATAAATTTGGCTGAAGATTTCCATCCTTGCAGCCTTTGTATGGATTTCTGACTTTCACTGTTGTTTTAATTTATTTCAACTCACACCTGGTTCAGACTGTGAATACCTGCTGAGGGAAACAATCCAGAGAATGGGAAGGAAGTGGGAGGCAAAAGAGGAAATTCCACCCCCTTAGCAGAACTGCACAAGTGTGAGGGAAGCTGGACATCACCCTCCTCTCATCGCTACTATTTTTTCCCAGCTTATTTCTTTTTATTTTTTTTTAATTGCTGCCCAAACTCTTATAAAAGCCAAAAATGCAGTAAATCACTGAAGGGTTTTCTAACTTATTGGTGCCAAAATTCTGGTAAGATTCAGGATGTTTGACCTGTCTCTGAAGCATTTTTCCAAGCACTACACTTAAAAACTCACCAACAAGTATTGAAGATATCCTAAGGAGCAGTTTCTCATTCCACTGGAAGTTTTTCCCTTAGGGAATCATGGAATTATTACGGTTGGAAAAGACCTCTAAGGTCGTTATCTGTCACATTTCAAAAAATTAAAAAAGCATCCAAAAATTCTCCAGCAATCAGAGATAATTTCATTGCCAACATCTGAAAATCCCCAGGTTTACATTGTTTAAGGTTTAAATGCAGGACAGGTCTGAAATCCACTGCTCAGCAACCTGGATTTTCTGAGAATGGAAGCACCCAAAAAATGAAATCCAAATTTCTTTTACAACCTTTTCTTTTTTGGAGAAAGCAGAGCTCTAACATTGATGTTTGGATGCAGCAGTTTGCTCCGATCTCAAATGCAGAAAAGAGGATTTTCCTCTGCCTTGCAAAAAGGCTTCCCTGGCCTCGAGGTGGCGACAAGATTGTGGATTCCAGGGCTGCAAATCCTAAAATTGAGTCCATCTGCATCATTTGTTCTTCCTAGAGCAACTCAGCCCCCCTAAATCTTGGAAATAAAAAGTTAAGGGAAGAGAAATTCTCAAATGCTTTTGCAGTTTGGGTTTTCAGATCAGGATTTAAGGAAATATCACCTCCACACTGATCCAGTATTCCCAAATTTCTCTCATTTGTATGTATAATATAATTAGACTGATTGGAAAGAAATTGTTTGCAGTTTTGGTGAGCAGCACCTTTTTAAAAGAATATTGTTATTTATTTGCTGAAACAGATTAATATCATGTTAAGGAGAGAAAAAACCACCACAATAAACTCGTGCTAATACAAAAATTAAGGAAATGTAATGAAAAATTACAATTTCCAGGGGAAAAATAAACAAATAAACAGTGTGCACTTATTTTAGAGTGACTTCCTACCCGAAAAAAAAGTGTTTTCTCTGAAAGAGGAGTACTAAAATTCTCTTTTTCTCTACAACGACTCATGAAAACAGCCTAAATGCAACAGAGGAAAAAGCTTTTTTTGATCTAGAGGGCAATCTGGATTGAAGGGAGGGGCCTCAGCAGTATAAAACCTGCCCAGAGTAAGTGGGTTATCAGGTTAAGCTGATGCTCATTGCTCTGCACTCATGTTTTGGTGCTCATTTTCAAGAAGGAAAATCCAGTGGGCTTCAAGCCAGCCAGCCAAGTCCCAGTGCCGAGGAAATTGATGGGCAAAGTCCTTCTGGAACCATCTCCCAGTTATCCCCTGCCCATCCCAGCTGCCTACAAGTGAATTCTCCTGGCCGAGCTACCAAAGACTTGCAGAAATATTTCTGCCACAATAAATTTTATTGCAATTGTTTTCCCCCACTGCAAATAAAAGACCTGAGAAACCTGAAGCAAATTTACCTGTCATGGCTTTGATTTTCCTGTACCTGATTAATTTGGCTTTGTTCCTCAAGTTCAACATTCACATGAGTTTATCAGAGATGAGCTACAACCTGTATTCTTCCCACAGAGAAATGGCAATTTCTCCAAGATTTTGGAAATCAGCTGTTCAGTGCAATTGTGGCTGTGTTGATAGATGCCCTCATGAATATGTTCATTAAAACAATTCACAACTTTAAAATTAAAAAAAAAAAACCAAAACAGCAACTTGGCCAACTTTTAGCATACAAACATACAATAAAGTAGAAAGCTTTATTCTTATTTTCCTCCCCTTTTTAACAAGCCACTGTTACAGCAGGGGTTGAATTGATGTGATTTTCCATACAATTATCCATTCTGGTACTGCCTGACCCATCAAACTGCTACATCTGCCCCTCCCTAAACTTCTTCCAGGCACAAATGTTTGCAAAATCCTCTCACAAAGCCCCAAATGTTTTGCTCAGAAGGGCTCAGTGAGCAGCACACACAATGACAATCACCCTAAATCTGTGCAGGGACAAGCAGAACCCCATTCTGAGTCAGGCTTGCACACAAACCCCATAACAATCCCATTAACTTGCTGAAGCACTGCTTTTGTGTGAGTTATAGCCCAGCACAGATCCCTTATTTCAGCTATAAGCAGCACCTGTATCTCCCAGATTAGGGCAGAGGGATCTATTTCAAGCCAATTTGAGCATGAAGATTATTGAGACCTCTTTGTTGATGAAGGAAAACACTTCTGAGGTTTAAACAGAGCTCCAGACTGTTGCAGCTTCCACTGATGCAACACAAAGTGATTGGAATGAGCTGTACACATGACAAAAAATGGCATTTTCAGAGCGAGAGGATTGGGTCTGCTGGAAAGACAGAATATAAGAATGAAATGGAGACCAAAGGCCTTGGAAGCTGAGGGGAGCTGCAAAGATGAATAGCTGCTCACAAAGCTTTAACCCACCATGGAATGCAAATTGCACAGAGACAAAAGAGTCCAGAACTTCAGACTGAAGTGAGCCTTGAAGAGAAATTTCATTTATTTAATCCCCAGCAAACATAGCTGGCTGTGGAGCTCAAACACCTCTCTCCTCATGCAGACCCAGCACCCTCCCTGAAATATTATTGGAACAGGCATGCAGCTGAAGAGGAAAACAAATTCTGCTGATCAACATGATTTATGCATTAGGGAGTAAATCCAGTGAAATGAGTAAACATGGAAACTGGAAACATGAATCTCCAGGCAGTGTCAGTTGGGCTCCTTGGCAAAAAGCTCCAGAACCAATTGGCAAGAGGTTTATGGAGTGGGGGAGGTTCTCCTGATATCTGTGGGTTTGAACATTGAATTCTGCATCTCCATAAAACTGAGATGCATAATATATTTTTACATATATATATATATACACATTATAATACAGATATTATAATCCACACCATCACAATCAGAAGTGCCTCTAAATCCATCTTATTACCATTAAAAGTTGCACTAAAGCTGAACAAAAACCTATTTTTAAAATAAAACTAGTTGTGCCAAATTCTAGTTTTAAGTCTGAAGAACCAAGCTTCCTCTGTTTCTTGAGAAGTGACTAAAAATCACGCCTATTAGTCTGAAAGCTTTCTTCAAGTATTGAATTAATTATTCTCAACAACATATCTCCATTTTGGTGGAATAACAGTTTTTTCTGACACAAAAATAATTCTCTAAAACCAACAAGTACTACATTTCAATTACCTGCATTGGTGTTCACCATCTCTGTTATGGCACATTTTTTTCAATTTTCAACATATTTCAATTTTGGTGGAATGACAGTTTTTCCAACACAAAAATAATTCTCTAAAACCAACAAATACTATGTTTCAATTACCTCCATTGGTGTCCACCATCTCTGTTATGGCATATTTTTTTCTACTAAAAGGTGTTTAAAATCCAACTGAAGAACTTCTCAGTGAAAGTCTCCCTGAGCCTGAGGAGGAATTGGCTCCTTAAAGCATTCCCAAAAGGAATTCCAGCCCCAAATATGAGGGACAGACAGACATAGCCCATGTGTCTCCAGCCCTCAGTGCTTCCCAGGCTGCTCCCACCAACCCATGGGCTGTGCAAATTGTCATGGCAACACGAATTTCTTTACAAGTGACACCAGGAGAGTAAATAAGCATATAAACCCTCCCTGGAGCTGGCAATCATGTCCCTTAAGCTGGCAATAATGTCCTTTAAACTGGCAATAATGTCCCTTGAGCTGGCGTGCCCTCCCTCAATGACAAACACGAGCGAGGGTGTCAGTGGCACGTGGGAAATCCACAGGCAGGGCAAAATCCTGTTAGGAGCCCCTAGAAAAGCGCTGGGCAAGGGAAGGAAGCAGCTCCTAAAGAGCAGCACTGAGCCCTGCTCATACAGAGAGCTCAGCTCTGCTCGCACAGCTGGGGTTGTGCACCTGGACGGGAGAAGCTTTGGGGTCACTGAATTGCGGTCTTGCAGGGCCTGGAGGGGCTGCAGGAATGATGGAGAGGGAGTTCTTACAAGGGATGGAGGGACAGGACACAGGGAATGGTTTCACACAGACAGAGGGCAGGGTTGGATGGGATATTGGGAAGGAAATCCTGCCTGTGAGGGAGGTGAGCCCTGGCACAGCCCCACCATTGGGAGTGTCCAAGGTCAGGTTGTGATGCCTGAGGTCTTGCCTTTTATATTTTCACATTCTGTGCTGCTTTAGTGTGTGAGTCTGGGTTCATATTCAGGGGATGGTGAGCTCTGTGCACAGAGCAGGGAGACAAAACAATTCCTGCTCCAGCTGGGCACCAAGGACAAATGACCCAAATCTCAGCCCAGGAGCACAAACACCGTGGGCTGGAGAGAGAAAAACAAGCAGGGTGGGACTGCCTGGGCTAAAGCTGGAATGGGACAATGAACTGCAAGGTGCAAATGGAGCAGAACTCATCCCAGTGACAGACCCCGTGCCCGGCTGTGCATTTTGGGACCATTTTGGTTCATCTTGGCTGCAGCCCTGGCTGGGCTCTTGTGCTGCCCAAGGTGGATCCATGGAGGAGATCCTTTGAATAAATCCCTGCTTTATTCTTTAGCTCTGCCCAGCCTCTGTTCCAGGGCAGCCTTCACAAGGCATCAGTTCAGGGATTTTTTCTGCTATGGGAAGAAAAACCAGAGGGGGGATCTGAATCCATTGATTGTGAAACCAATGAGTTTTAAAATACAAATGATCAGGAACCATGCGAAGGACAACATGAGTTTTTTATGTGCACTCTTGGCAGGAGGACATCCACAGCTGGACAGGGCTTGGAGCAGCCTGGGAGAGTGGAAGGTGTCCCTGCCATGGTTCGGTTTTTGGTTTGTTTTTGGTTTTTTGGGCTTTGTTTGTTTGTTGGTTGGTTTGTTCGGTTTGTTTTGTTTTGTTTTGTTTTTGGGGTTTTTTTTCTCCTGTAGAAATATTACTTGTTTAAAGCAAATATCACAGATATTTCAGATTCCCCAAGGAAATTACCTGAAGGAGCCCCCCTATTGTCTTATATTTTATTTTGTTTTATTTTATTTTTTATTTAAACAACTACATGTCTTAAGTACACAGAGATTTTAAAAAATTATGCTGTCACATCTTCAGTAAGCAGATTAAAAAAATTCATTTTGACAAATATTCCCAAATTCCTTTCTGTCTGCTTCTCAGGATCCATTCAATAATGTAATAGCCTCAGGAGAAACACTGTGTAATGTCTTTTACAGTGCCAAAGCAGATCAGTAAAACGCTGTCTGCAACCTGTCAGGTTCTACAGAGATTGTGTCACTTTCCCCCTTCAAAATCACACAAATGATGGACAATAACTGTTCTATTGTAAACCTCTGTCACTGGGAATTTAAAAACAAAAAAAGCACAAACTTACTCCATGATTTCCATGTTCTACTCTACATTAGAAACAATAAAACAGGCAGATTTCCTGGTTTGAGCTCTTTGTTCCTCCTTGGTTACATATTCTGCTACAAAGACAGCAATCATCTGAATGAATAATTTCTCTGTCAATTCTGCCTGAGATTTAGATTTGGAAGGAGCAAAGAACCAAAAAATGGCAAACTCCCAGCTAAATTTGTTCCCACTGAGCTGGTGGCAATGCTCTTGTCCCTCAGTGGCAGAAGCACCAACTGCAACTGGCTCTGCAAATCTTCATTTATCAACCAAAGTACTTTCCAATTTAAAAACTGATCTGCTCCAACACACAGCATGGCTCTACAGCCCTATCCCCAGTTCCACATCTCCAGTGAGGAACTGGGTAACTTTCATTTATTGAGTTCTTTGCCAGCTATTTTTTCCTCCCTGGTCTAATCAATTAAAAAATAAACACATGGGATGGACACGGTCCTGCTCTGAGCCTTAAATTGGGTGGAAAGGATGGAGTGGCCAGCTAATGGTTTTCATTTATTTAGTTCTTTGCCAGCTATTTTTTCCTCTTTGTTTTAATCAAAAGTTGCATTTAACAGAGGGCAGTCAGCAGACACATCCATGGGATGGCACTGAAGGCCTTGCACCTGAATATCTGCAATATTTCCTTGCATTTCCTTCCTTCTGTGCACTGCTGCACAGCACACCCACTGCTTCCTGCACATCCCACCTGCCTGGAACATTCTACCTGAGCAAACACTGGGATGTGGCAGAGGCAAATTCCTTCCCAGGTTGTGTTGGGAGCATTTCCTCCCTCATCTCCATCAAGGAGCAGCCAACACCATTCCTCTCTGCAGCCAAGAGAGGCCAGGCTAAGAGAGGGGCTGGATTAAGCTCTTTTCTGAGCCAGAGATGGGGTAACTGAGAGGTGTTTTAAGAACTTCTATTCCATTTTCAGTCTCATGAGAAGGGTGAGGCAGATATTATAATACAGATGTTATAATACAGATGTTATAATACGGATATTATAATCCACACCATCACAATCAGAAGTTAACTATTTCTTAATTACAATACACTATAAGCATTTCTTGGCAATCAGCTTTTTGCCACACCATGCTGTGAATGCCTTAAAGCCCATAATCTAAAATTACCCCTTGTGTGTCCTACTGCAATGATTCTTTCACTTATGTTTCTCCAAAGTATCCAGTCTTTTTTGCAAGGCCATCCTTTGAAACTTGTTTCTAGTTCCAATTCTCTCTCAACAATGTCTGTCCTGTTCCATGGCATTTCTCAGTCAGCATTTCTTATCTCCAGGTTTGCACAGAGATGCACACACTGTGTGAGCTTTCTGTCAGGCTTGGACAATTCCCTACAAATTCATTTCCCAAAGGAATCTCTGCAATCCCCCAGCAGTCCCCGGCGCTCAGACTTCAAACCCATGGGCTCCTGCAGTTTTTCCCAGGCAGAAAGGCACACAGATATTAATCCATGGTCCTACCTGTGGGTCGGAGAGGCGGGAGATGTCGGGGTAAAGGTAGAACTTGATGCCCTCGGAGGCGCCGGGTAACGTCACCCCCCGGATCAGGAGGATCATCAGCATGATGTAGGGGAACGTGGCTGTCACATACACAACCTGGGGAGGAAACAAACAGCAGAAAAGGACCTTGTGAATTCTGTGAGCTCTGTGAATTCTTTCCAGCTGCAGCAAAGCCACCTTCTTTTCACGCCCACTGGAGGAAGAGTGCTTTGGGTGCCTTTGTGCAGGTGGTTTTGTGTCGGGGTCTCTCGCTGGTCACAGTGACCCTGAGAAATGTTAAAAGTCTCTTTTCCCAGCCCAGCGCTTGAAGAAGGAGTCAAAACTCTTCAGTTCTCCTTCTCAAGGTTGTTTATTGTTTCTTATCTATAAAATTCTTTCTCCTGTCCTGCTGAGGCCCACTCAGCATGATAGTCAGAAGCACTCTGCCTGACCCCAGGGTGGTGTTATGTCTTTATACTAAAAATTACATATAAAATATTTACAATTACTTCCCAATACCTATCACCTGTGTTAGACAGTGAGCTTCTACCTTAAACCAATCCAAAAGTGCCAACATCACAGCAGAAGATGGAGGCTAAGAAGAAGAAGGAGAAAGGCTGGACATGCCCAGTTCCCTCCATCTTGTCCCCTGAACCTCCATTCTAAAAACCCCAAAATCTACTTTTTCACCCCATGATAACTTCACTATTATTCTACCTAAACTGTCGTGGCTTGCAGATCTTCATAGACAGTTGGTAACTTGCTCCACGGGTCATAATCAAACCCACAGGTGTTCTGGGCTCTGTGCCAGGGTCTCTGAGCCCCCTGGCAGGGATCCTGGCCATCCTGGACAGCCAGAGGGATGTTCTGGGTCCTGACATATTTTGTCCTCCAACCATATTCCCTTCTAAACTCCTCAGGGTTTGTGGGAGATGTCAGCACTTTTTTATAGAAGTTCTCTGTAAGTGTATTATTTCCAAACACATGATAACAGGTAATTGATTACATCTTTTAAAACAATACAAGCAATGGATTCTCAGCCACCCCAGGATTACTAAGCTGATTTCCCTTCAGACTGCTCTGCCTGCATGTCTGGGTTTCAGGAATAAGCATTTCATCAAACCCAAAGGTTAAATTCTGTCCATATCTCTTTGGGATTTGATAGAGAACCCTTATCTTGCAAAGAACCTTCAGGCAAAATGTCTGAGGTGCTGAACCCCAGCAATTGCTGTTTTCACATACATGGCCACACTTTTTTATTTCCAGAAATCAGTTTGCTCTCTGCATGGGCAGCAATAGGAAACCTGCAAGAAGTCACATTTTCCAAAGGAAAAATGGAGCAGAATTGATCCTGTTTCACAATCCCAAAGCTGAGAGCAGCACAGGCTACTCAAACTCAGAGAAGGAATGAATAATAAATTCCACATCACTATCAATATTTTCTCTATGTTACAACCATCTCTCTATAAATTTAACGCTCTATAATTTCCTGTGGCCATTTCCACCTGTGTTACTCTTACACCTGCCTTGCACCAGTCAAAATTAGTTAAGCTGCAAGAATGGGATAAAATCATTTGGTGAAAAATACAACCTCAAAAAATATGTGTTTTAAACCGAGGACTCAAATATCTGTCTCCTATGGAAATGAAAGGGAGACATCAAAGAATGACCTGTGAAAGGATTCTCAGACATATTTTGTAATTAATGCACTGAAGTTGGATTTTCATACTATTGAACCCCAAATATTAAATGATCTCACGTGCCGCATTCCTCAAAAATGGAGGAACTTGAGTTTCCCAGGAAATTGAGAGCACTTTTTTATTCCTATAGGTCCCCAAAGCCCGAATTGATGAATTCCTAGGTCAGTTCAATGCAAAATGGGAGGTTCTATCCCATTTGTTGGCTATTAGTGGGAATGCAAACTGCTATGACTGGCTGAGTTCAAATAGACCTTGTCTCTCCATATTTGGGTTTCAAATAAAAAAGGATCAGCAGCTAATGAGAATTAAAAAATAAACACATGGGATGGACACGGTCCTGCTCTGAGCCTTAAATTGGGTGGAAAGGATGGAGTGGCCAGCTAATGGTTTTCATTTATTTAGTTCTTTTCCAGCTATTTTTTTCCTCCTTGTTTTAATCAAAAGTTGCATTTAACAGAGGGCAGCCAGCAGACACATCCATGGGATGGCACTGAAGGCCTTGCACTTGTAATATTTGTAATATCTACAATATTTCCTTGTGTTTCCTTCCAATCCTTTTTTCCTTGCAATCTGTAATATTTCCTGCAGCCAGGGCTGCAGCCACAACCTCTGATGAATTTTTGGGCCATCAGGGTGGCTCTGCCTCATCTTTAGAAGAATTAGTGCTCTCCCTGCTCTCTGGTTGCCATACAAGAAAGGGGACAAAAATGAAGCACCACTGGCTCAATATTTCTACAATAAATAGCAATACAGACACCCAGAAGCACAATGAAAGGGACACCAGGGAAGCAGGAGTGGGAAAGGTGGAAAGATCCCCCTGACACTGCTGATAAGTGATCACACAGCCCCTGGGCTGAAAAGCTCCAGATTCTCTTTTGCTTCAGCAGGTGAGTGCACAGTGCTCAGAGAGAGCCATTCATTCCCATTTTCTCCCCTTCCCCAGCAGCTCCTGAGGTGAGGCAGGATGGGGAATTTAGGAATCAGTTGATGCCATCATTAGCATCATCAACACATCTGTTGAATGGAAAAAAAAATCATTTGGTGAAAAATACAACCTCAAAAATACATTTTAAACTGAGGAGTCCAATGTCTGTCTCCTATGGAAATGAAAGGGACACATCAAAGAATGACCTGTGAAAGGATTCTCAGACTTATTTTTATAATTAATGAACTGCAAGTGGATTTTCAGACTATTTAACCCCAAACATTAAATGATCTCATGGGCCTCATCAGGCACCCTCAAAAATAAAATGGAGGAACTCTCTTGCTTCAGCAGGTGAGTGCACTGTGCTCAGAGAGAGCCATTCATTCCCATTTTCTCCCCCTCCCCAGCAGCTCCTGAGGTGAGGCAGGATGGGGAATTTAGGAATCAGTCAATGCCATCATTAGCATCATCAACACATCTGTTGAAAGGAAAAAAAATCATTTGGTGAAAAATGCAACCTCAAAAAACTGTGTTTGAAACTGAGGAGTCCAATATGTGTCTCCTATGGAAATGAGAGGGAGACATCAAAGAATGACCTGTGAAAGGATTCTCAGATTTATTTTTGTAATTAATGAACTGAAATTGGATTTTCAGACTATTTAACCCCAAACATTAAATGATCTCATGACTCATCAGGTACCCTCAAAAATGGAGGAACTCTCTTGCTTCAGCAGGTGAGTGCACTGTGCTCAGAGAGAGCCATTCATTCCCATTTTCTCCCTTTCCCCAGCAGCTCCTGAGGTGAGGCAGGATGGGGAATTTAGGAACTAGTGCCACTATTAGCATCATCATCACATCTGTGGGGCATTAAAAGTTTCCTGAATTGTTTTCTTTTCTTTCAACACATCGAACCTCTCTGAATATCAATGTGAACACAACTGTTTCTAATTACACCACATCCTGTTTTAATTGACTTTAATTGCTTGCTATGTTAATTTGCATCCCAATGCTCAAAATGCTTTTTTTAAACCCTTGTCAGAGCCATGCCAATGTTTAAGCAGTTGGAAACAAAATAAAAATTTCTGGCAGGCAAGTTTCTGCACCAAGTTCTCCTCTCACAACGTGCTCGAAAGAAAAATTGACAATGATATTTAGACATACAAGTAGGTGGAAATGCATCCAATAACTCTGAACTACCCTTGGGTGCTTAACTGAAAGTACATTGGAACCAAGGATCCTGAAAATTGATATTTTATTGGCTGCCACAAGCTTTAAGTATCAAAGAATAGGAAATAAATTGAGTAGCAAGGACTGGAAATTTAAATACCAAAACCTTAAAGAGGTTTAGATGTCACTCAAGGTTAATATATAAATATCCAGGTACCTATGAAATGATTTCATGAGTGAGGCACCATAAAGATTTTGAGAACTGAGCTAGATTTCAGTTTTATCTTTTCATACCTAAATATCTCAACAGCACAGACATGTGCCTGTGTTCCAGTTTGTCCCCTGGGACTGCTGAACTTCTTGTCCTAAATGAAAAGGTGTTTTTGTGAACACCCCAGGCAGACCATGCTGCAGGGTGGGCAGATCTGGATTTTGAGGATGAGTAGAAGGAATTCAGGATAACCCTGCTGGGAATAAGGAGGAAGATTTCCATGCAGTGAACTGAGCCCCAGCCCATGGAGATCTCAAAGCCCCAAATCAGATTTCTTTGGCCAAAGCTCCTGCAGGGCACAGCAGCCTGAAGCTGTGAACCTTCCTCCTTTGCTTGGCTCTTCCTGAGAACACACAACCAGAATTCCTGAACTAAATATCACTTGGATGCCAGGAAAATAATGGAATTCTCCCCTGCAAGCTGCAGTGTTCTTATTTGCACTATAAGGAACCAACTGTTTTATAAATGGGATAAAATTTATCTTGATGCTTCAGAAAATTACTGGCTTGCTAAGCCCTGTCCCCTAAAATCCTCTATTGCTCCACTGGGCTGTAAACATGAGGAATATCAATGTAGGAATTGCCAGAGATTTGCCAGAACTCACTATTTAAGTGTTTATGGAAAACCAGATCTGCCCCCATGCCCTGCTCATCCTTATTTTTCACAGAGTGTTTTAATCCTGGTGTAATTTAAGTTTATTCATTTATTTATTTATGTATTTATTTATTTGAAACCATGAGCAAGGAGAGCCAGAGTGAAACCCCAACTGTGCCCACACTGCATTACACTCCTGTGTGGAGAAACTGCTCAGGATCCAAAATTTCACCCAGTGAAGCAAAAAGGAAAAGAGTAAATTTTTTATCCAGGGGAACAAGTTGGCACAAATATAGAAATACAATTATCATACATAATATGATCATGATATTTTCATACATAATATGATCATTATATTATAAAACATAAATAATAAAATATATTAGATACGAATATATTTCTATATATGATAATATGTATAATTATCATATATATATCAGATATAGAAATATATTATCACACATAATGTAATTATCACATAATTATCATACTCCTGCCTGGCAGCTCTGCTGTCTGGGTAGCCACACCCAGGGACCACCGATTTGGGCAGGATTTCCATCAAAAGTTTTTAAATTGTCCCACGAGCCCCAATCAAACCAGGTTTGGCCTCACTGATATTGGCCAGTTTCACAAATTCTGACTTCCTAGATGGTACCAGCAGATGATAAACAAAATAAAAGATTTTCTTTTTCAACCGCCATGGGATAGTGTGAAATATTCCATGCAGCATTGTTGGGAAAAGATGCTTTTGTTCATCTGACTCTACACCATCCACAGAGCCACAACTAAAAAGGGAGATTTTCCACATTAATTGGATTTACAAGTAAAAAGGCATAAAGTGGTACAAAGGAATGACAGCTGATTCACAAGGTTTTTAAAAGGATGTCAAAAGGGAGAAAACGTTGGAGGTCAACCTACATTTTAAAGGTAAAATTTCTTATGCAGAGAAAGAAACACACCCAAAAAACCAAGAGAATAGCAGGTAAGTGGATTTGTATAAGTGGAGTGAAGGGAGGGGTTAGAATCAGCACGATGGCTGATTTTTCTATTTTCCTTGTGTGTTTCATGGATTCATTCAGCATCATCTTCTGTTTGTCATCTTTGTTTATCCACAGAGGGAACCTTGCACCATAATAATTCTGTAAACCCAACTAGATTGCCTCTGAACTGCAGAATTCCTTCTAAATTACCCCTGAATCATGTGTGAGGGCAGGAATAAATTCAAACCCCAACAGCTCAGAAAATTTCATGAGATTTGAGGTCTGAGAAATAAGTATCCAAAAGGAAAAATCCATTGGGAATGAAAATTCCATGAGATGAGGCAGAAAAGAGGGGCCAGGAGAGGACACGGGGTGAAGGGTTGGGAGAAGCTGAGTGATCACAGGAAGCACAGGTTTCCACATGAAATAATAACTGCAGAAAGGAATAATTCCAGCACCACATCACGCTGAGGTCATTGCCTGGGACACAGAAAAATCCATAGCTGGCAGAGCTGTGCAAGTCCAGATTTTTTTCCACACAGTGGTCAAGGAAATAAATAAAGAAATGAAAGTCTGAGCCATGCTGGAATGGTTTCCTTCACAATTAAATGGAAACTTCACTCCAAAATTCATTGAGTCAATTAAAGAAAAAACAAAAAACCAAATCAAAATGTCCTGCCTAATTTTGTTTTGGCAATTCTTTTAACTGAATGGGCAGAAGGGAGTTCTCTCTTGAATGAAAAATGCTTTAACAAGCCCAAGTTATTATTTAGAAGCCTTAATCTCACATTAAAAATGGGTCTAAAAACCTATTTTCCATCTATTTTACAGCACAAATTATTCTTTACATTGGGTCTGACTTTATAGACTTTTCAGCACTTCCCAAATTCCATTTCAAATATTCTGTGTTCACAAAACTGCCTGCCTGTGGTCCAAAGTTCCACAAGAAATAGAAGTTATGATGGAAGGCTGAATCCAAAATGCTCTATTAGAAACCCAGGCATGCAGCTAAAATTGGAAAACAATGAGACAGCACCAAGGGCAGACAATATCCATGCTCAGCAGCAGCTCATTTTCCCAGCTGAATTGAGGGAACAATTCACTTCCATGATGAGCTCCTGCTCCCCATAAATATTCCTAAAGCAGCAGCAAGTTTTCTAAATATGTGTAATTTCCCAGCTCCTTCCAACAGCTGGGCTTGCTTCCAGCTTGCCCAGGAGCATTAAAATCAAGATCTGTCTTCTTTCTGCTAAAATTGCTCTTCAGGCTTGGTAGTTCTTTTGATGAGCTCTACAGACCTCCTACTTAATGAGAAAAAATATCAGATTTCCTTGTATTTGAGTAAAAATTGTCTTATTACCAGATCTTGCCCTAAAACATTCATTTGTAAGACTACCAAGAGCAGAATGTGCAGACATATCCAAAAATCCCAATCACGAACACCAGGACACACAGAAGTACCCATAGAAAATGTAAAAACAGGGAATTTTATCCCATTATTGGAGTAATTTATGTGAGCACCTGTATTTAAACACCATAATAAATTGAATTGAAAATAAATAAATAGTGATGGCAAATAAGTTTATTAATAATAAATTATTAAGAATAAATAAATAAATAAATAATGGCACATGCAGATAACTAGATTAATTCTTGATACATGCACAGCTTAATAATGACCTAATCAGTGACAAATAATGTGCCAACAGCTTAAAAAAAGGGGGGAGTGATCATAAATGATGGGCTGGATCCTGAGAAAATGATTTTAAGTCACAGTTCCTTTTATTTCAAGGATTAATTCCAGACAGAATAGGCCTTGGTCAAATTCATAGTATCAAATTCACAGTAAAACTCACACATTGAACAAATCAGATTGTGGTGAATGCTCTGAAATGGTTTTAAATGTTCACAAGTGAATCCACACTAAAAAGGATCACCCTGAACTAAAAATTGAGCAACTGTTGGAAATGTTTCATTCACGTTATTACATTTTTGCTGCCATTAAATACCAGAAAGAAAAGCATTTCTCTGTTTCACAGATCAGTATCTATAGTAAATACAGCTCAGGAGCTCAGCGCCTCCTCCCAGTGCTTCCTCAGCCTCCAAAATTATATTTCCCACACACAGCATTAATCCTCCGCTCACCAACTGTTCTTAGAAGAGTTATGATGAAAAAATTGAAAGCTGCAACAACCCTCAACACCAACATCCCAAAAATGTTCTCTCCGTGTGTTGGGAAGCGTGTTCCTCACGTTGAGAACGTGCTGTTAGCACGCTGCTCTGACAAAAACCCCAACAGTTGTAAACCCTGCCTGCCCAAAATAGCTCTGGGAGCCAGGGGAAGGGCTGGGCTGGGATTTCTCAAAGGCAGAAATCCTTGAGCAAAGGGAGCACTACCATTTGGCAATTTCCCAGTGGAAATACAAAAGCAGAATCCCAATGCTAAAATCATGGTGTTATTGTCCCTAATATTCCAAAGACCTGGAATGTCTTTGTTAGAGTGTTTTGGTTTTTTGGGGTTTTTGTTTTGTTCTGGTTTTTGGTTTTTGTTTGTTTGTTTTTGGTTTTTTGTTTTGTTTTGTTTTGTTTTTTGGTTTTTTTTAAAGCAGTGGATGTTTTGGGGTTGGAGGGATTTTTACCCAGAAAAGAAGATTGATTGAAGTTTATAATTTCAGCTCTTGACTGAAGTTTATTCTTTTATCTCCACCATAAATGATAAACCAGTGAAATAATGGCATCCTAGAGCTATAATGTGATTTTTTTGGTTTAACATTCAAGGGCACAAAGAGGAAGAGCTGCCCTCTGGTTGTGGGGAAGGGCTGGGCTGGAATTCACAAGCAAAATGAGCACTACAATTTGGCAAACAGACACAGCTCTTCCAGTGGAAATATAAAAGCAGATTTCCAATACTAAAATCCTGGTGTTATTGTCCCTGGCACCTGAAATGTCTTTCTTAGAGGTTTTTTCTTTAAAAGCAGTGGATGTTTTAGGGTTAGAGGAGTCTTTACTCAGAAAAAAATTCTTGATTGAAGTTTATTATTTTATCTCCACCATAAATGGTGCTGATAAACCTGTGCAATAACAGCATCCTCTAACTGTAATGTGATTTTTTGTTTAACATTCAGGGGCACAAAGAGGAAGAGCTGCCCTCTGGTTGTGGAGAAGGTCTGTGCTGGAATTTCTCAAAGGCAGCAATCCTTGGGCAAAAGGAGCACTACCATTTGGCCAGCAGACACAGCTCTCCCAGTGGAAAGACAAAAGCAGATTCCCAATGCTAAAATCCTGGTGGTATTGTCCCTGGCACCTGGAATATCTTTCTTTAAAAGCAGTGGATGTTTTGGGTTTTGTGGGGTTTTTACCCAGAAAAGAAGATTGATTGAAGTTTATTATTTTATCTCCACCATAAAGGATAAACCAGTGAAATAATGATATCTTATAGTTATAATGTGATTTTTTTTTTTGGTGTAACATTCAAGGGTACAAAGAGGAAGAGATGCCCTCTGGTTGTGGGCAGGGAGAGGAAGACTGATGGGGAGGAAGCAAATTTCAGCATCTTGGCTGAGCTCATCACTGCAAGCGAAGTGTTTATGTAGAGCTCCCATCAAGGAGGGAATTTGCAGAGCCACAAATATCTCAGAATTAAAGACTTCTATTTAATCAAGTAAAAGTCAACTTTAAGAATCAATCAGGAAGGATTTTAAATATAAATTAGGACTAATTAATCAACTGAGGGTTGGGGTTTTTTTTTTCCATTTTGTAAAGGTGTTTAAAATGTACAGGCTTTTATAAAACAAAGCTGTTCCTTTCCAGAACCTTCTAGGATTTTCAGAGCTCTCAAAGCCATCTAGTTTACCTTCACAGACAAACCTGATACTGTGAGTTACACATATACCCAGAAGTTTGCATTTTGCTTAAAAAAATATGTAATATGGGATGACTATTCCTCATAGCACCCTCATTTCTGTGAAAATAATTCAGAATTATCCCACAGCAGCACCTGAATTTCCAGTTGTGTAATTGATTTTACACAGGCAGAAGCAGGGGCTCAATAAGGCATTAAATGAATTGGAATTTTGAGTTATTCTAGACAGACCTTCCAGTTCTCACTCCTCAGGTCCTGACCCATCATAAAACTGTTTAACCTTCAGCTAAAATGTTTCACCTTTAGCTAGAGATGCAGGGCAGGAGGTGATTTTTCCTGTCACTTCAAAATGTGTAAGATCTTAAATGTGCATTGGAATGGACTCAAAATTTTTGGCCAACTCCTTCTCCTGGTTCAGGGTTTGTTTTCTCTCTGACTCTTCCTGCAGAACATGGAACTGGGTTTCCTGAAGGAGTGCTGTCCTCCTCATGGAATTATTACGGATTATATAATGGATTTAATATAATATATATAAATTATGTATATATATATAATGATATATATTATTTCATATATATAATCATATATAATTACATGTATTTATATATATCATTTTATATAATAGATATAATTATATATATAAAGAATTATATATATATATATAGTATATTATTATATATTATTCTATTATATCATGGATTCCCTTCAATGATTCACTTCAGTGAATCAACATTTTCCAATAAAATCAGGATTTCCCAGAGCATTCCTTATCACCTCCAGCTTAGATTTCTGCTTGATTTCCTCACCTGTCTTTAAAAAAAAATTCAAAAAAAACCCACTCCCAAATGAACATCAGCACTGAGGTAAAAAACAAAAAGCTGGATGAAGTCTGGGAAGCGGAAGCAATGTTATGACCAAAGGATTATAGGGGTAAAAAGGTAAAAAAAGGTGGTCTCAAAAGGTGAAATGTGCCAGCTGGAAAAGATCAATGTGTCATCCAGACTCTGCTGTCACCAAATAAATGCCTTGCATTTCAAATAATTGCAAATATTAAAAATACAGAACATTAATTCAATGGTAAGAAGAATTTTCCCTAGAATTTTGCACCAAAACCAATCGTATGTGAGACTTTGTTTGAAAATTATCCTATCAATCCTCCAAGCACTCCAGCAGTGGCCATCTCTAAATCTAGCAGTCACTTCTGCAGTTTTCTGGGCACCACAGCACTATTTAATGTGTTACACTATAAATAGTGTAAACTATTTATTTATTTGTGCAGTAAAAGCTGGGGAAAAAAGATTTGTAAACTGGGAGGCAAAGATATCCTGCAGCACAGGCACACCTTTTTGTCTTTGGATGGTTTTTGTAATCATGATGGTGAAGGCAAAGGGTCAGACCTCCCCAGGAGGGGCAGTGGAGATTTCTGCTCTGGTTTCTGCTCTCTGGGACAGGGACAGGAGCCAGGGAAGGGCTGGGGCTGGGCTGGGGGGTCAGGGTGGAAATCAGGGAAAGGTTCTGGCCCAGAGGGTGCTGGCAATGCCCAGGTTCCCCAGGGAATGGTGACATCCCCAAGGCTGCCAGAGCTCCAGGAGAGTTGGACACCACTGCCAGGGGTGCCCAGGGTGGGATTGTTGGGGGGTCTGTGCAGGGCCAGGAGTGGGGCTGGATGTTCCCTGTGGGTCTCTCCTAACTCAGGATATTCCCTGCATCCATGGACTGTCCTGTCCCTTCCAACCAAACCATAAAAACCCATATCTGGCAAACCTTGATCTTTCCCCAGGTGATAAATTGTGACAGTGTTCACAGGGGTCCCAGGACGAGGGAAGAGATCAGGATCTGACTCCATGTTTCAGAAGGCTGATTTATTTTATGATATATATTACATTAAAACTATACTAAAAGAATAGAAGAAAGGATTTCATCAGAAGGCTAGCTAAGAATAGAAAAAGAAGGAATGATAACAAATGCTCTGTCTCAGACTCTCTGTCCGAGCCAGCTCACTCTGATTGGCCGTTAATTAGAAACAACCAACATGGGCCAATCGAAGTCTACTTGCCCTACTTGTTGAATTCCACAGCAGCAGATAATCAGTGTTTACATTTTCTTCTTGAGGCCTCTCAGCTTCTCAGGAGGAAAAATCCTAAGGAAAGGATTTTTCATGAAAGATGTCTGCGACAATAAATCTCTTAAACAGACAGGCCCTGTCTTGGAATGTTCTATTTCTCTGTAATGATTATAGGGCATGGAAATTTAGTATAACTCAGGTTGTGAATTATAGGAAGGGCAGGTGAATGGCATATAGAGCATTTCACTGCTCAAATCAGAAGGAAAAGATCAGGACTGGCTGAATTTTGAGTATCTCCAAATACAAAAACTGTAACCTTTCTGAGCACCTCTTCCAGCATCTGAGCATCCTCAGAGTGAAAAAGTGATTCTGTGATTCTATTGGGAGTCCAGGACTCTTGCAGGAGAATAAAGTGATTCTGCGATCCTATTGGGAGTCCAGGACTCTTGCAGGAGGATAAAGAGCTCACATTTCTTTGGGGAAAGGTGTGTTTGTGTGCCCCCAGCACGACAGCCCAGCTCCTGTCAGCCACTGAGCAACAGGAGCTCTTATCTCCATGGTGACAGCTGGGAGATGGATGCACCATGAGGCGTTTGCAACACTCCTTGTGCATTAAGTACAACAACAAAAGCACAATAAATAGCCTCACCACTCAGACTAACAAGCATCCTTATCATCCTGACCCTGATTGTCCACGTTTTCCTTCCCTGTGGCTACTCCATCCTCCCAAAGCAGTTAGTCACACCTTGATGAGGGTTTATTGCTCTCTAAAACTTCCCCTCCAAGCAGCCTCTCAATGCTGCTGCTAAATCACCTCAAGGCTGCCTTGTAGGACACCAGTCTGACAGTGCTGCAATTAATTTGTGGGTTTGAGAAGAAAAGGGGACGTGGAGCATAGAGAAAATGAGAGGGATCACACAATAAAACCTTTGGGCTGAAGAGAGGGTGAGTGAGGAGTCTGTGACTGCCACAGGCTGATTTTTTCCTGATTTTCTCTCTCAGGGAAAGGCTTTGATCTCTCAGCTCTCCCTTCAAGCCCTCAGCTCAGCAGAGATCCCCAAGAGGCTGCTCTGGGGATGTAAAGGGGCTCTCCCTGGGCAGCACAGACCTCTCCCTGTGCTCATCCTCAGAGGAACAGTGGATTTGTCTTTCCAAACAAGCTGTGGGTCTGCTGGTGGATAAAACCAGCACTGGGAGATAAAAGAAACAATGGGAAGGGTTCCCCTGATTGATGAATGGAAAAAGAGATTTGCTTTTAGAAATAAACTTTAGGTTTGCTGATAAATGACATTAGACATTGAAAAATGAAAGAAACATTGGGAAAGAAAAACCCCTAAATTCTGTAAGAATTAAAAATTAAAAGGGAGGGTTATACATTAGAGGGGAATCTCTGATATCAGGGGTTCTGGGAAGTTGAATGTCTCAAGTATGTCAGAAATGGGGAAAGAGAGAAGGGAAATGGGAAATTGGGATAAAAAGGGAGGCTGTGTCCTCCAAAAATGTGAGAGATGCCAGAGGATGCCCCATGGCCTCTCCCTTGATTCGAATAAAGCCAGAAAGGACTCCTCTGTCTCCTTTTTGCACATAAACCTCTGGTGTTTGTGGGTTAATTTTCCTAACAATCCCACACTTGGAGCACTGAGATTCCACCCTCAGCAAGGCACTCCAAGGACAAGGAACACACAACCCAAAGCACAAAAATCCTCCCTGACCTCGAGCACTGCAACTCTCCCAAACACATTTTACACCCACAGGAAAGAACCCAGAATTTTTTACTCTTTCTGCTGGCATTTCCCAGCAGATGAATATATTCTCTTATTTTAGGGCCACATGCCAGTGATTTTTTGCACAACTGGAAATGACAAGACCTCAAGAGAGGCTCTGCTATAAGAGAGGTCCTCAATAAACACAGAATTACCCCATGTCAGAAATATAAGCACTGTTCAGGCCTATTTTTTTTTAAATTAACTTAATTAAGAGCAGTGCCTTACACTTTCCACAACACCACTATCTACTAATTGTCCAAAGTGTCTGTTTTCCGTGATACAATCCAGCTTCCACAGGATATTTTGAGTTTCTTCCTTTCTTTTTAGGAGGTTTTTTGCAGCAGCAGAGTGAATAGCAGGTGCACAGCAGCCAGCTCCCTCCTGGGGATGTGGTTTAGTTTCCAGCCCAGCACCAGCAGCTGCCTGAAGCTGCCTTTGTTGAGGCAATTTATTTATTTATTTCATTAAGCTTTGCCATTCTTGGGAGTGAGTTTGGGTGTGAGCCACAGGAGCTGACACTGGGGTGGGATACAGGACTCGAGTTTGTAAATCTCACAAGAACAGCCTTGTAAACAAAACTTGTACCACAAAGACATCTTCAGACTGGAGATAAAGCCAGAAATGTGGGCTTGGCTGGCTGCAGAAAGCAGAGCCTGCCTTCCCACTGGCAGGAATCTGGGTTAATATAGCCCTGGCATACAGGGTATGGGAATGGATAGCTAAAATTGCAGTTAAGGAGCCAGTCCTAAAGCTGGACAGATCAGCAGGAGCTGAGGACAAACAACCTGGGTGAGAATAGGGAATTGGAGCTGTTCTGTTTCATGGGAAGAAATATGAAATTGGAGCAGCATTAGGGAAGTCAGAGCTATAAATGTTTGTGTATCCCTGTGTGCTCCTGGGGAAGAAAAGGTGCAAAAAATATTCCAAATACACAAAGCAAGACTGAAGAAAAGCAATATTCATTGAAATATTCATTGCAATTACTGTGCACACATAGAGACCAGGACGTGGCAACCACAGGGTTTTGGGAAGGGCAGCTTTGGAAACCCCTCATGTGCATCAACAATGATAATAAACTGGAAATGTTCTATTTTGGCTATACATTTGGGGAAGAGGATGGGTAAGGAAGGGCAGGTTCTAATAGGGAATTGGAGCTGTTCTGTTTCATGGGGAAAAATATGAAATCGGAGCACCATTAAGAAACTCAGAGGTACAAATATTTGTGTAACCCATCCTAGGGACCCTGTGTGCTCCTGCAGAAGAAAAGGTGCAAAAAATATTCCAAATACACAAAGCAAGACTGAAGAAAAGCAATATTCATTGAAATATTCATTGCAATTTCTGTGCACACATAGAGACCAGGATGTGGCAACCACAGAGTTCTGGGAAGGGCAGCTTTGGAAACCCCTCAGTTGTAAATCCCAGCCTGCAGCAGTGAAGGAATAATATTTTAACCCTGACACATGCATTAACAATGATAATAAACAGGAAATGTTCTATTTTGGCTATAAATTTGGGGAAGAGGATGGGTAGGGAAGGGCAGGTTCTGAATCATGAAGAGATCAAACTCTGAATAAATATATATTAATAAGTATATATTAATAAATCTAAATGTATTTATTATTTATCTATTTATTTAAATATATATAATAAATATATATTAATAAATATATACTCTGAATAAATGAGTGCAGCTGTCCCATTGCTAAAGCCTCTTTGTTGGGTCACTGTAATTTGGATAATGAGCTAAAAGTTCCTGGTAGGGCAAAAAGAAGCTGAATTTGCTACCTTTGGCCAATCAGGGCATTTTTCCTCCAGGGATTGCTGTGCTCATCTGTGCCCTGGGGCTTCCCCTTGAATTTTGCAGCAATTTTCCCTGCATTGCCACAGCAAATATCCCAGCTGGCCTTCCACCTTCTGCTCCTCCCTGACCCTTCTGCTTTCTCATATTTAAAGTTCACAGCCCAGGGGATTTCTCTGCCCAGAACCTCTCCAACCTGCCCGTGCCCTGAGCCGTCCCTCAGTGCCCTCAAACACTTTTTACTCTCTTCAGCTGTGGACCAGGGCTTAGACCCACCCTAAATATTCATATCAAAGTGGATTTCCCCTCTAAGGTGCAGCTGGGAAGGACTGAAATCATAAAACCACAATTTTTATTGAAGTTTCCTTTATATGAAACCTTCCCCAGCTGTCCAACAGGTCAGGAAAACCAACGAGAAGCACAAAAATCGAATTCTTTTTAACGAACCCGAGGTGTCCTTAAATGCTCAGAGCCCAGGAGAGTGGAGAAAAAATGAGTTTAGAAACCTCAGGGAGAGGAGGAGGAGGAGAGCAGGAACTCTGCATGCATCTCATGAATGTTCTACTTTCCCCCTTTGAATACAGACATCAGCCTTGGCCACAGCCAAAGCCTCGCCATGAAGGGCCATTCTTTGCTGTTACTTCAGCCTGAAACAAAAGACACTTCAGGAGACACAATCCTTGCTGCCCAGTTCCTTTTCCTGGGCTCTTACAATGGGCCCTAGTTCTTGCTTTTTTTTTTTTTTTTTTTTTTTTTTCCACACATCTTTCTTTTTTTCTTTTTTTAATTTTTTTGTTTCTGTCCTTTTGCTCCTTCTTTCTGCCTCATTGAATCCATTAAGGCCTTTCGATGGCCTGCTATTGAGAAATAAATTTTCTTTGGGGCTAGTGACTGAGTTTTAACTGCTGGCAAGCAAGGCTTAACTCCTGAGGGGAGGGAAAATGATGGGTAAAATATAGAAAAAAACCATCTCTGAGTTTGGGCTCTTCAAGCACACTGGATTCCTAGCAGTGCCTTGCTCCTCAAGGAAAAGGAATAACCTAATGCCAGGAGTTTTCCCACTTCTCCTCAAGGAAAAGGAATAACCTAATGCCAGGAGTTTTCCCACTTCTCCTCAAGGAAAAGGAATAACCTAATGCCAGGAATTTCCCCACTTCTCCTCAAGGAAAAGGAATAACCTAATGCCAGGAATTTCCCCACTTCTCTCATGCATTAATCTTGACACACTGAGCTCTCTTTCTGCTGATATTTCCCAGCAGGTGAATATTATCTCTTATTTTAGGGCCACATGCCAGTGATTTTTGCACAACTGGAAATGACAAGGCCTCAATTAACACAAAATTACCCCATGTCAGAAACATTTTTTGTCCAGGCCTATTTTTTTAAGTTATTTTAATTTTTTTTTTTGTTTTCCATCACAGAATTGTTGGCCCAGCTCCATAAGTGTAAACCTAGTGCCTGTGCATGCAGAAACAGAAATCCAAATCTCACTTGATTTTCTTCCTCAGTTTATATCCCAGAAGCAGCAAAAGACATATCAGCTCCCCTTGTTAGGGTTTTTTTCCTGCTTTGTGACACAGGGACTGGAGACAGCTACAGAAATTCTGACTTTTCCTGGCTGTTGGTTCAGCCTTGCTGCAAATCTTCGGGCAGAATAGAGAAAGTCCAAGCCTTGCAGAGAGGTAAGCAATTAAATCCAACCAGCTTTAAATTAAGCAATTAAATCCAACCAGCTTTAAATTTTTAAGCTTAAATTTTAAGCTTAAAAAAGATGTTGTCCTTTGGAGAAACCATTGAAACTTACTGCTTGGTATTTGAAATTCTTTGTTTTAGGCAGGAAAAAAATCACATTTGGAAAGAACAGATATAGAGCTGAGTTATTTTGTTCTCATTGCATTTTATAATTTTTTATTATCAAAATATTACTAATAACAATAAGATTGAACATAATTGAGGGGCACATTATGTTGTGATAGATTATTTCAAAGCCACCAAAGCCCAGTTCAAACCAAGAAATTCACCTCAGAACCAGGACAAAAACCTTGGGGGAAAAAAAGAACCTTCAAAGTTCTGAGTGACAGAAATCATTCACGAAATAAGAAGAAATATGAGCTGGAAGTGTCTGTGTGGGGTGCAAAAATAACTTATTATGTCTGGAAAATGAAGTTTTCTGGGGATGTGCATCCATGAACCATCCCCTGCTCCCCTCCACGGGGAGGGAGCAGAAACACAGAGCTAAGGGGGAATATTTGGAGTTCAATAGTGAGAGTTGACACCACACTCAGCCAGCAGGGCCTGGGAGCTCCTATTTTGCATTTTAAATTGTTCACAAAAATTCTGGGCATTTTCCCCAACAGCAAAATGAAAAATAAATTATAACCAAAAGTTAACTACAGTTGCAGCTTTATTTTATATATTTGATTTAGTAGTGCACAGTGCAGAGCTTAATTTGTTGGAATAAACTCCCAACAGGTCAGGAGTCTGTTTTAAATTGCAATATTCAGAACTGCAGCCTGGGACAGGTGGTCCTCAAAACTGTAGCCATGATATCTTCTGAAAAATCTCTTTGACAGGATTTTTCCTCCTGAGAAGCTGAGAGGCCTCAGAAATGAAATGTAAACAATGGTTATCTGCTGCTGTGGAATGCAGCAGGTGCATCTTTGATTGGTCTCATGTGGTTGTTTTTAATTAATGCACAAGCACAGTCCAGCTGTCCCGGACTCTCTGAGAGTCACAAGATTTTATTATCATTCCTTTCCTTTTCTATCCCTTGCCAGCCTTCTGATGAAATCCTTTCTTTTATTCTTTAGTATAGTTTTAATATATCATTTTTAAAATATAATATATATCATAAAATAATAAATCAGCCTTCTGAAACATGGAGTCAAGATTCTCGTCTCTTCCCTCATCCTAAGACCCCTGTGAACAGCACCACACAAAACCATCATAAAATAAAAAAAAAACAGAGGTCTCTACCTTTAGTTACACCTTGTTAAAATGTGAGTGTGAAATAAGGATTTTTTAGTACATTTCCTTGGCCACCTCAATGATTCATTACAAATGGTCCCGTTTTCAGTTTCCTGCCCATCGCAGATTAACAGTAATGTCAAGACCCCTTTCCAGGACATTTTTCTGTTGTTGTTAGCATGATTCTATGTCAAGATGTCCCAGCAAACAGGCTGGGCCTGTTCTCTTTTATTTCTGGGGTTTTGACAGATATAATTAATGTAGATTTCCAGAAATTTCCTGACGCTTCACTGGCCCTTCGGTGGCTCCAGCTCAGCAAACCAAAGTGATCCATGGCACTAATTACCATGGTATCCCTGGCACTAATTACCACATGATCCCTGGCACTAATTACCAAGGTATCCCTGGCACTAATTACCACATGATCCCTGGCACTAATTACCAAGGGATCCATGGCACTAATTACCATGGTATCCCTGGCACTAATTACCATGTAAACCATGGCACTAATTACCACATGATCCCTGGCACTAATTACCAAGGTATCCCTGGCACTAATTACCACATGATCCCTGGCACTAATTACCAAGGGATCCATGGCACTAATTACCTTGTGATCCATGGCACTAATTACCACCTAATCCCTAGCACTAATTACCAAGGGATCCCTGGCACTAATTACCAAGGGATCCATGGCACTAATTACCATGTAATCTATGGCACTAATTACCATGTGATCCATGGCACTAATTACCACGTAATCCATGGCACTAATTACCAAGGGATCCATGGCACTAATTACCATGTGATCCATGGCACTAATTACCACGTGATCCATGGCACTAATTACCATGTGATCCATGGCACTAATTACCACGTGATCCATGGCACTAATTACCAAGGGATCCATGGCACTAATTACCACGTGATCCACGGCACTAATTACCACGGGATCCCTGGCACTAATTACCAAATGACCCACAGCACTAATTACCAGGTGAGGAGCAGTGCAGCGCTGCAAAGGACAGCAGCTGTGCAGTCAGAACATGAATTTCAGGGAATCACAGAATAACTAAAGCTGGAAAAGACCAACCCCAAACCCAGCTCTGCCAAAGCCACCACTGTCCCCAAGTGCCACATCCACGTGTCCTTGGAACCCTTCTAGGCATGGGGATTAAACCACTGCCCTGGGAGCCTCTTCCTGTGCCTCAGCGCCTTTTCAGGGCAGAAATTTTTCCCAATATCCGACCCAAACCCGCTGCAACCTGAGGCCACCTCCTCTCATGCTGTCCCTTTTTCCCTGGGGGCAGAGCCTGACCCCACCTGCCAGATCATTTTAGAGCAATAAAGCCCTCCTTGAGCCTCCTTTTCTCCAGGCTGGACATTCCTTTTGTTACTTTTTATTCGTTTTGGAGAAATTTTTCCCAACATACAACCCAAACCTGCTGGAACCTGAGGCCACCTCCTCTCATCCCGTCCCTTGTTCCCTGGGGGCAGAGCCTGACCCCACCTGGCTGCACCCTCCTGCCAGATCATTTTAGAGCAATAAAGTCCTCCTTGAGCCTCCCTTTCTCCAGGCTGGACATTCCTTTTGTTATTTTTTGCTCCTTTTGTTCTTTTGGGAGAAATTTTTCCGAATATTCAGCCTAAACCTGCTGGAACCCAAGGCCACCTCCTCTTATCCATCCTGTCCCTTGTTCCCTGGGGACAGAGCCTGACCCCTCCTGCCAGATCATTTTAGAGAGCAATAAAGTCCTCCTTGAGCCTCCTTTGCTCCAGGCTGGACATCCCCAGATCCCTCAGAAATTCAGCTTAAACCCCTCAGACTGCTCACAGCTTTAAATGCACTCAGCAGCCTCTGCAGGACTCTGGTCTAAGTTTTGTGTGCAAAGGTTAAATGAAATGCTCAGAGCAGGAAATATCTGGGGCTCTGAATGGAATCTAACTAATTTTCCTAAATGGAACTCTTAGAGAACATTTCAGGTGAAGGCAATAAGCACAATCACAGGGAAAAGAGGAAAAGAATCACTAGCAAAAGAGTAAAACAAGAAATGATGCCCTCATTTGCACATATTCAACCCCAAATCCTGCTTCTTGTGGCACCTACAGCAGCAGAGCTGTTCCTTTGAGAAAATAAAAACTTCTCTGCTTTGCTCTGGTTTTTGTAACTTTTCCAGCAGGATTGTGTAGAAAGTGGAAGATTTTAATGAATAGTGAAGGTGGCAAGGACAGTATCAGAGCCCCTTGTCCTTTTATGTTTATATTCGACAGCTACAAATGCTGCCAGGTCATTTCTCAGGGTTTACAACAGAGAGCTGCAAAGTGAGCAGTGTCCTTCTAGAGCTGCAGTGCATTCCCAGCGATAAATCAGGGCAGAAGAATCCTGTGCAATCTTGAATCTTATTTTTTTGACTCACAGGAGTATTTAATCCAGCATCTTAGCTCATGTTTCTGCAGAGAGAGGAGCCACATCAGAGCTTTTACTCGTGTGGCACAGCAAACCTCCCAGCAGAGCTCTCTGGGCTGGGGGTAACAGATTCTGCAGGGTGCAAAGGGGCAAAAAGTCCCTGACAGAGCCCCAGTATTATCAAAGGCTTGATGAGAGCCTGCAAGACATTTACAAATTTAATTATGACCTGAAAAGCCGAGCAGATTTATTTTAGAGCAATACCCACAGCCTCTTGGCTCTGGGGCTACAACATCCCTGCTCCCAGCAGCACCCTCTGTATTTAAAATATAAAATATTGAGGGGCAGCTTCAATTCAGCACCTTCTATCAGGGAGCTGAGCACAAAGAGAAGGAAAGGATCCAAATATTCAGAAGTCAGAATCAGACAGAATAATATTCAGTGATTATGGAATGTAGAGGAGTTCCAGGAAATGTTGAAGGAAGGATTCCTGTGAGATTTTTCTCTCTTGCAGCTGGTTCTGCACAATGAGAAGGATTTCTCATCTCTCATTAACCAGTAACTAGTGCAGAAGTAAAAATCACTGAGCAAGAACTATTTGAGTTTAGCTCTGGCAAAAGAAATATTTGCATTATTTTAACCAGAACCCGTTGAAAAAGACCCAAAATATATGAGAATTCAGTGTTCATACAATCACTGTGATATTCTAATACTCAATAAAATCCTGGAGGGAGAATATTCTTTTAATAAACACTTCCCATCAGAAAATGCTGCCTTGGTGTTGAGTCATAGCATGACAAAACCTCATCAACAGTTTAATTAATGTGCTGTGGGTGGGGTAAAATGTTCTGATATCAATAAATTAAAAATGATATAAAGACTGTGGGGGTTTTAATATTTTTGATTCAGCTTCTCCTCATCTACAGCACAAAATCCTGAAGCATCTCAATGCTGATTTGCTCTCATGCCCACTCAAGAGGTCCAGGCAGCAAAGCTAGATTATTTTTTAACTTGAGTCTATTAATTTAGAATATTAATACAGAAGTCTTTTCAAATTAGTAATTGGAGACACTCAAGCCCATGCTCTGTAGTGACACAGATGATACAAAAAATAAGCTTTGATTTGGGCTGGATTACAGAAATGTAACAAGGTAATAAAAAAGAAATATTTTTTTAAGAAAATTAAATATTTTAATGAAGCAACATGTAGGGAATAATTGATTAATGGAGGGAAATTAGGCATTGGAAGAGGTTTTCCCAAGACATGAGCAATCCCTGTCCTGGCAGGGTTTTAAGATGCAGCCAAACACCAAGAGAACAGCTCCAAGCTCAGTGCTGAACCTTCTTGGACCAAGAAGTTTCACCAGAGACATTCCAAGGTCCCTCCCAGCCTTTACCTTTGTATAACTCCAAGTCCCTGCCAGGGTTTCACACCAGGGATATCAGCACAGGACAGGGATGCGTTGATGCACCCAAAAATTAACAAAGAGCAGGAAAGAAAACTTCAAATGCTTTTCTGTAACTTTGAGCCCAGCAGGCTCCTCCCTTCAAAAGGAATGGGACAGAGAGAACTGAGCTCTATGCAATGCTTTGTTTGCAAAAATTCTCATGAAAATAAATAATAAAAAGGAAAAGATTAGGGTTACTGCCTCCAGCAAGTCATTTAGGAACAATACATTGGCAGCTACTGGGGTTGCTCTTTCAAAGTTTAAAGCACGAGGTCATTTAGTTAAATTAATAAATGGATAATCAAGATCCATGAAAGAGCAGGTTCCCTTCTTCCTCAAGATTTCATTAATGAAATAGGAAAATCAAAAAATTAGGGAGACTCAGCAGCTCTGTGTACAATACAGAAAAACTCAGAATTGTTATAAACAGAAAACAAAAGGATTTTGGAAAAATCAGATCCTGAACCAAACCTAATGATCAGAGACTGGAATGATAATTTAAATGTTAAAAAAATTAACTTTCTTCAGTCTTCTAGATAGTTCTTACTTCATCTTTGGAAGCATTTGATCTCAGCTACTGAAAGGTCTTCTCCATGAGGTGGAGGTCAGACACTGTCAAGCAAGTTTCAAAATACACATCAAATTATGATAACTGCACTGGCAAATTTTTCTCCTTCTGATTTTGAGTTTCTCATTAAAGGATCCCACATTTTGCCTATTTGCAACATTTAAAATGTGAAAGAAGGCACACAAATACCTTCAGATCTAAGAGTGGATAATTCAGGGCAAGAAAAGCTTGAATAATTAAGGACAAGGACCTCTGAAAGGGCACAAATCCATTTCACCTGAAAGCTGCCAGAATCACCTGGATTTATTCTGCTATTTCACAGCTGTTGGAAGGGAAAATGGAAATGCTTTGTGAGAAAGGGATGAATTTCAAGAACAGTAATGGAAAAGTTTGGAACATCCTGGTAACAGGGCACTTCCTCTGGAGTTAAACTTTGTGTTAGTCTTAATATATTTAATATCCTGAAATATTAAATATTCATGATCTCTGGTAGTGCTGGTTGGAGAATGATGGGGTTATTTTATAACAGCTTTTAAGGCCTGGATTCTTTTTCCACCATGCATTAGAATGCAGAGTAAAAAAGAGGAAAAGGGTGAACCAACCTCCTGAATATTTCACAAAGCACAAGTGTGTGGAGAGGACACACCTTCTCCATCTCACCTCTGGTTCCCTTGTCCTCTTTCTCTCCACTTTCCTGTCCCACAGACATCTCCCTTTGAAAAAGTTTCAAAGGTGATAAAACTTTAGGAATTTTTTTTTTTACTTTGAATAAATGTATTTTTTCATTGAAATTATCCAATCCAATTAAAGTATGTCATAAATTTAACAGACTGTTACATTATTATAATAAAACCCCAGAAATCAATTTTAAATGTTTCCTGGAAATGAGCATATAATAAATTCAATTTAGTAGGAACGTTTATGGATGAGCTTAAATACGACTTTTAGAAACGGCATTAGATTTGAAATGGAAACTTCAGCTGAGAAATGTGCTACATCATTTATATTTCAGAACATTTTATCCATTTATAGAATCCCCAACACCTGAGTGCTGCCTTTGTTTTTAAGCTGGGAAGTTTGCTGCTCTGGGAAGGCAATGCCACGGCCCAGATTCCCAGAGATTAGGCTGGGAAAAGTGGCAAGTGGAAGAATATTGAATAAACAGTGAATTAAAAAATTAAAAAAGGTAAATGTATGCCCAGGGGAAAAACCTGCACTGCAGAAACAGAGCTGGGAAAAGGAATTATCAATATTATATCATATTGATTATCAATATGATAATGAATTATCAATATGATATTGAATTAGCAATATGATATTGAATTAGCAATATGATATTGAATTAGCAATATGATATTGAATTAGCAATATTGGCTAGGACAGATCCTTCCTGAGAGCCAGGGACCCTGTGGAAAGGCAGGTTCATGGGTACCACAGGGTCTCCTGTGGGAATTTACCAGTCCTGAGGAATTCCTCAGGATTCTGGAAACAGAACAGCTGCCCATGGCAAACTGATTTCAATGCTGCAAGTATACCATGAGTCTGCCCCTTACAGAGCCCTGGTCTAAGTGTTTTAAGCTTGAGACCTATAAAGCTGAATATTTGGTATGAATTCCCTTCTCTTTGCACTTCTGTTGCAAGACTAGAAGTTATTTCTGCTTGTTGAAAAGTTTATTATCCCATTCCTAGTGCCCAAGACAGGCTGTTCTTTCCCAGGCTGACCTCATCAGAGGGGTGGTTATCAAAATCACACTGAAATAAAATCAATTTATTCCACCTGCCTAAAGCCGAGGGTTTAGCTAAGCCATCAGAAAAAGGAAAAAGAAAAGGTCAGACAGGTTATCCACCTTCAAAGCACAAGATCTGGTTCTGGGGAAATGGTATAAACTGAAAGAATGGAAGAACAATAAAATCCTGGATGTAAACTCCAGAAATGTAAAATAAATCCTTTCTAAAGTCACTTCAGTCCCTTCTGAGCCCAGGGCTGCTCGCACTGCTCTGTCTGTGAGTGGCCCTGGCCCAGCCTCGCGTGCGTGCACACACCTGCAGCCACAGAGCTTTCCCTGCACCCCTGGGGCAGATTAAACCACGCTAGAATACATTTCTATCCTCAGACATTCCTTCTGATGGAGAAAAAACCCAGCTTTGCTCAGTTTCATTTCTTCCCCTCAGCTGCAGCCCCTCAGAAAACTCCAAAGTGCTCGTGCACCTCCCTGAGCCCACGTCAAAGGTGTGAGGACATTGATCTTGTCATTCCCTTGGGTCACTTTGGGAATTCTCCAGATTCCTCTCTTTAGGATGTTTCCCCTGCCTCTAAACTATTCATTCTCGTCCTGATGCCTCAGGTTTTGGCTTTTATATTTTCAGATTCTGTGCTGCTGTAGTGTGTGGGTCTGGGCTTCTCATGAGGGGATGGTGAGCTCTGTGCACAGAGCAGGGAGACAAAACAATTCCTGCTCCAGCTGGGCACCAAGGACAAATGATCCAAATCTCAGCCCCAAGAGCACAAACACCGTGGGCTGGAGAGAGAAAAACAAGCAGGGTGGGACTGCCTGGGCTAAAGCTGGAATGGGACAATGAACTGCAAGGTGCAAATGGAGCAGAACTGATCCCAGGGAGAGACCCCGTGCCTGCTCGTGCATTTTGGGACCATTTTGGGTCATCTTGAATTCATTTTGTGACCATTTTGGTCCACCTTGGGTTCATTTTATGACCATTTTGGCTCATCTTGGGTGCAGCCCTGGCTGGGCTCTTGTGCTGCCCAAGGTGGATCCTTTTGATAAATCCCTAATTTGTTCTTTAACTCCATCCAGCCCCTGTTCTAGGGCAGCGTTCCCAAGGCATCACTCCCTGCCCCTGGCAGTGGTCTCAGCAGTGATTTTGTGATTTTCCCTGCACTGATGAAGGTGGGGCTGCAGGAATCTCTGTGTGTGTGGAAATTCTTGCACGGGAAATGCAGCAGCAGCAGCTTGAGTGGCACAGTTGGCAAACACACCCAGAATCAGCAACTGGGAACAGCCAAAAAGTTGGTAGTATCAAGGATGTGTGCAGGTGACACAGCTGAAAAATTTCACTCTGGTGTTTTCTAAATTTCAAAATTCCATTACATTTCAAATATTTCATTTATAAACAGAGGTCACTAAAACAGAAATAAAAATATCCCCAACCACAACCCAAACTACAGAAGAAACAATTGAAATTTAGGTGTTTCAATGCAGCAATTTTGTTCCTGGTTTCCTTTATTTCCAACATGAGAAACCAGTGCTTTTTTTAGATCCTCCCTCCAAGTCTGTGGCTCTTTTCCTCTCTCAGTGTACTTGATTATTCACAGATTCTACTCAGAGCTGTGGCTGACACCACTCCAGGGGCGGCTTCTCCCTCACCCCATGGCTCCCTGCTCCCAGGATTGAGCGGAATTCACTCAAAAAGTGCTAAACATTTTTATTTTTCCCCATAATATGCCTGTCTTGGTTTCTCTCTGAGTGCTTTCATTATTTCTGCTCTTGGTGTTCAATCTGTAGTTTTAAATTCTTTTTTAATGTGCATCAAAACTCTCAGTGACTCTTTTGTGGGACTGAGAGTTTTGAATCCTGACAGTTTGGGGCAAAATCCAAATTTTGCAGAATTTGTGCGCAGAAATCAACACAACCTGTTTTTTTTTTCCAATAAATCTCATTGCTAAATTAATAAAAATAAAACAAAACCACCCAACCTTACCTAAGAGAATTAGAGAAAAAACAAATCATGAAGCCAAAACGACCAAAAACCACAAACAATTCTTAATTACAATTAATTACAGTTCCTCACACATGTGAAATTCTCCTGTTCTGGTGGAAATAAATATTTCAGCCTCACCTTTCCAGTGGATTTGGTGCCTTTCCAGATGCAGAAATAGCAAATAGTCCAAGCAGCCAGGAGGCACAGGGCGAGCTCCCAGCGCAGATTCCCAATGTGCTCAATCCCATCGGAAATTGCCAGCACCCTCCGTCTTCCATGGGGAAAAAAGAGGGAATAAAATTTAGAATATTGAGCTAAAACAGCACTACGTGGGAAATACTGGGATAAAAGTGAATTAATTACCAAAAAAAAATTAGAATATTGAGCTAAAATGGTGCTACATGGGAAATACTGGGATAAAAGTGAATTAATTACCAAAAAAAAATTAGAATATTGAGCTAAAACAGCACTATATGGGAAATACTGAGATAAAAATGAATTAGTTACAAAAAAAGATGATAAGAGAGAAGAAAACATTGTATATGGAATACTGGGATAAAAGTGAATTAGTTAAAAAAATTCTAATATTGAGCTAAAACAGCACTACATGGGAAATTCTGGGATAAAACTGGTTTAATTGCAAAAAAATAGATGATAATAGTGAAGAAAACAGTGCTATGAAAAACTGTGATAAAATCGAGTTAATTACAAAAAGAATTCTAATATTGAGCTAAAACAGCACTACATGTGAAATGCTGGGATAAAACTAAATTCATTAGAAAAGAAAAGAGATTGTAATATTGAAGAAAACAACATTGCATATGGAATACTGGGATAAAACTGAATTAATTACAAAAATACATTAGAATATTGAGCTAAAACAATGCTACATGTGATATACTGGGATAAAACTAAATTAATTTTAAAATTATAATATTAGAAGAAAACAGCATTACATGTGAAAAACCAGGATAAAATTGAATTAATTACAAAAAAAATTTTCTCATTTGGAGCTAAAACAGCACTACATGTGAAATACTGGGATAAAACTAAATTCATTACAAAAAAAATTATAATTTTGAAGAAAACAGCATTACATAGGAAAAACCAGGATAAAAATGAATTATTAAAATAAATTTATAATATTGAAGAAAACCAACACTACATATGAAATACTGGGATAAAACTGAATTAATTACCAAAAAAAACCAATATTTGAAGAAAACCAGCATTACATATGAAATACTGGGGTAAAACTGAATTAATTAAAAAAAAATATGACACTATTTGAAGAAAACCAGCATTACTTGTGAAACAATGGGTTAAAACTGAACTAATTGGATTCAAGGACTGCTTTTTACTCACTACTGAAAATACCCCATACTGTAGTAGAAAGAGACATAAAAGCAGAATATTCCAGGTATTTTGTATCTGGTTATAAATGAAGAAATGTTTCACTTTTTCAGGTCAGGGACAAAATTTTAATTTTAGAACAACTTTTCTTTAAAGTCAAAGAAAAATAATTTATTTGAATTAGTTACCAACATACATGACCTAAAAATGAAACACTTCCTAAATAAATGGTTTTTCAATTTGATTTGTTTTCCCCAAAAAAATTTCTAACCTTCATTTTTACCTGTTAACCTTAAATTTCATCAATTTCCTTTTGTAATTGGAGCTATAACATTAAAATATTTCTTTTCAAAACCTCAACATTTTGAAGCAACTTAAAGCAATGAATGCACACAGAAAGACATTCCCATAAAAGTTTTTTAACACTCAACCTGAAATAAACCATCCTGGGCAGAGATTTCTTTAAAATCCATATTTCAAGTTAATAAATAATAAATTAAGTTAATAAATGAATAAAGTTAAAGTTATAAGTTAATAAATAAATAAATAAAAATTACATATTAATAAGGTTAAAGTTATAGGTTAATAAATAAATATAAATTACAAATTATTACAACTTCAGACTCGTATTCCTCTCCCTCCACATTGTGAGTGAAAACAAATTAATTGATTTTCACAGGTTTCAATTGATTATATAATTAATGTCTACATAGGCATACACATAATTTAATTACAATTTAGTAGAAAGGTTAAGTATTAAATCAAACCAAGCAAACTACAGTTAAATATATGAAAGAATTCTTCCTTTTGTATTTGGTTCAGTTATGGTCTGAGTCAATAAATTTAGGGATATATTGATCCTGTAATTCCAGCTAGTAAAATAAAACAGTGAAATTATATAGAATATTTCTATGAAAAATATAATATTTATAGGAGATAGAAATATTTAAATGAAATAAAATGAAATTTTAAAAATGAAAAAAAGGAGGAATCTGCAAAGGGAAACTCCTGGAGTGATGGGGTGGGAGGCTGGAGATGCCAATAGGGAAAATGGAAATCTTGAAGCAGCACCTGGGCAGGTTCCACACCTCCAGAGCTGCAGCTGCTGCTCCTGATGGAGGCAGCCACTCATAAAATGTGAGTTTAAAATCCCCTCTTTAGCTGGGGAATGACAGAATTAACAGGGTGAACAAAAATCACAATTAAAACCCAAAATCACAGGCTTTATCTCCATAATTCCTAATTAATAAAGACAGATCTTCCCACTCAACAATAAAGGGGTCAGGAAATCAACACAAACTTTTTGAGAATTATCTGCTTAAATTAAAAATTAAAATTAAAATTGATGCCACCTCATCCACATCTCCTCCCCATCCAGGAACTGGTTTTATTCTTCAAATGTTTATTCTTTAAATCTTAATTCTTCGTATCTTTATTATTCAAATCTTAATTCTTTAAATCTTAATTCTTCAAATCTTTATTCTTCAAATTTTTATTCTTTAAATCTTTATTCTTCAAATCTTTATTATTCAAATCTTTATTATTCAAATCTTTATTCTTTAAATCTTTATTATACAAATCTCCACCAGCTAATTTGGGGGAGAATGATGCAGCAGGGAGCACCCTCAGTTAGCCAAGACCTGCAAAGTGCCTGAAGTTCTGTCATCAAAATGCATCCAAATGAAGAGAGGTGGCTTTTAATGAAGGGTTATTTTAATCAAGAAGAGGAAGGACATAATTGATACCTGCACACGACATCACTGAGACATAATTACACAGAGAGGTGATGAAATACATCGTTAAAATTCAAATTCTTCTAAGCTCTTTGACAGATGAAGGAGGAATTTTACCCAGGATGAAGTCCACCCTCCTTACAAATTCTCATCAAATCCCAAATGAAGTCCTTGAATCCTTAGATCACCCAGAAGAGGAATTAATTGCAAGAGAACCAGGACAAAAATTGGCATAATATGATAAGAAAAGGAATAATTAACGTAGGGCAATAAATACTAGAAGGCCTTTTAAAGCAATACATTTTTAAGATGAAATCTGAGACAAAATATTTATAGTTGGGCCACAATAATAGTGAAATTTCATTTAGCTATATTTTCCTTGTGAACTAATAATGAAAAAAATGCCTTGTGTTTTAATCAAGCCAGGTTTTTTATGGCTATTTGGATTTATTTATTTATGTACATGTGAACCTAAACATGAGTAAGGTTCCTTTTCCACAATGGGTGTGCAAGTCACTGCAATTCCTACACTGTTCTTTCCTATCTGCAAAACAATTTATTATTATTCATAAATAAATGTTCTCCCTCTCTCATGATTGAAATATTTCACCCACCACAAGATTCCTTTGCCTGAAGAACATAATTTTTCTTCTTCTTTTTTTCATAATTTTTCTTAAGAACATAATTTTTAATAAAGGCTTGAGGTGAAGATTTTTAAAAGCAACCAATTCCTGGGAGCAGGAAGAGCTCAGAGTTTTCTGGGTGCTCTGAAATCCCAAAGAGCAGAGACATCTCCTTCACCCACGCAGGACTCTTGGCCAGATACTTTTGTAAAACGTCACAACGGCAAATTAATGGGCTCCCCACAATTAATTATGCCCGCGGGTCCTATTGAAAACAGACACGTGGTGCCAATCAAGGGCAGCTGTCAGCGCCATAATGAGGAGTTAATTACCCCAAAGTGCTGTCAAGGCTTCGGATTTCCTTTGTTCCGGCAGAACAAAGGGTTGGTGTTTCCCTTAGAAAGGGAGCAGCAACAAGTCCAGAAGTGATAATTAATCTGTAACATAAAATGGATGCAAAGAATGGATCCAAGGAGGGGAAACCCCTCACAGCTCTCCCTAAAGCCAGAGCTAAATTCTGCTGCTGGAACCATCTGAACAGCAGCAGGGATGAAGTTCTGATAGGAGGGAGCAATCAGAATATGAAATTCTTCTCACAAAGCTTCTGTTCAGTCATACCTACCCCTATTCTTTTATTATTCAACTGAAAGAATAGGAAAAGGGGAAGCATGTTGAAAATATATGGTTGCCCCCTGTGTCTGAGACGTGAGGTTGATATTCAGGGGTCAGATCAGAGTTCAGTGCAGCTTCTACCTAAAACCTGCCATAAATCACTGAAAACAACAACAAAAAAAAGTTGTGTAGCTTCTTCCAGTCCTTCCTCCTCTTCTCTTACCTGCAAGAGCCCTGCACTGCCTTGTTCTCCTCAACTCTTCATGCACAGAGCACAGGAACAAGCAGTAAAATCAGCACTCCGTGTGCTCCCCTCTGATTTGAAGGAGCAAACATTTGAAAAGTTCTGTAGTGAATCTAGAGCTCAACTGCTTTGCAGCACACTTGTGTGAAAAGAAAGAAATAATTTTATCCTATTTTTTTTTATAATTTAAGTCTTGTTAAAGCTGAGCATCTTTAAAACCCTCTTAAATCAAATGAGAAATAACAGATATTTCATTGCAATGCCTTGACTCCTTCTCACTAGAATTCACTGCTGTCACTTCTTTATTTGAAGTGATGATTATCAACCACATTTCTTGGCATTTCTTCTCCCAAGAACCTGGGAGACCAGAGTAGCTGGCAGTACAACTGCAGGTAAGCATTTGAATTACCCCAGAACATCAAATCCCTGCTTGGTAGAAGCCAATTGAAGCAGAATTTGCTGGCAACAACTTCAGGCTGTGTGAAACTTTTCTGTGAGAAAGATTTCTCCTGCACTGAAGACACAAATCGTTAATTACTCTTGGATCTCATTGAAAACAGCAAGTGATGAGAGTTTGAAAGTATTTATTGTAGGTATTGAGCTTGTTTTGCTGTTGTAGCTGTTTGAGGGGGGTGTTTGTTTTGTTGTGTAAAAATATTCAGCACTTCAGCCCCTTGAACCCACCCAAGAGCGTGGGAGAGAGGCCAGGGATTGGTGGCACTTGAGCTTTTTGGGCAGAATATTGAGGGAAACACACTGCACTGCCATGGGAGGAGTCTGGAATCAAAGGTTAACTCAAACCAGGGCAAGGTTTTCATTCAGTGCTAACAAATATTAATTCTCCACAGCATATCTTGCTTGTAAGTAGAATATTAACCCCCAGCCAGAGTGGATTTGGGGTGTCTCAAACTGTGCTTGAAGGTTTCATTGCCTCTGATCACACACATTTAAATTGGCTAAATGTTAGTGAAGGTTCTTACATGTCTTCCTGTAAGTAACACAGACTAAAAGTGGCAACAGTTCCAGGAATCTAATGAATAAAAGATACATTTGGGGGGAATAATAGGGCACATCTCCAAAGGGGGGCTGTCAGAGATGCTGAGGTCTGGTCACAAGGGTCTGTGCAGTTGGGCTGAACAAAATCATGACAAAATTATTACAGGGTGGATTAATTCCACTTAGAGTAACAAATATTGTAAGCCTGGCTTAAATCTCACTTGAATCTAAATATAAATGTGGATTTAAAAGGAAATAAAAATGGATAGTCAGGAACTATCTAAATAGTTAGAACTTATAGAACTATATAAAGAAAAATTTCAGCATATTTTCACTACACAGAATAGAATAAAATAATAAACCCAGGAAGAAATTAGACTTCATACAAGGACCTGGTGCTCCCCATTGCCAAGGGATACCTCTGTTCCCTCACTTCACATCACTGCACGTGCAAAATTTACACAAAATGTACCCAGATAAAATCCCACTGGCAGATGGTTTCAACAAGTGCCTACTGAAAATGGGACTCATTTGTTTGAGAAAGTACTCAAACACATTTCAGTTTGGTGCCTCAGTGCATGGGAGAGGAAGAAGGGCTCCTCTGTTGCTGGAATTGCTGGAGAGGGGAAGGTTATGAGATAACTGAAAAGAAACCTTTCCACCCAAATTTGAAAACAAACCTTCTGAAAGCTTACACACTATTTATTGGCTATGGGAACACTGGATTTTCCTGGAAAAGAGTGTCTTTAATAAAGTTGGAGGAGCTGGAACAGGCTCTTGAACAGAAAGAGGATTAACAGCTGCCAATGCAGTGTTGAAAGGAATGTCCTGGGGTACTTCTTGAGTTATTTCATGATTTGGGAAGCTGAAGAACTGCTCCAATCTATTTGAGGAAGGTCCCTTCATGGTCCCACTTGCATTTGGAGCAGTTTCCAAGGCACTTGGCTTTAAAAAACCCAACAGCAAACAGCACCCAAAGAGAGGAGCCCCTTGAGGTGCCCTGTCCATGGGGATGTGCCCAGCCAGGAGCTCAGGGGCAAAGCTCCCTCCTACCCTGGGCAAGAGCATCCTGAGAGCATAAAAACAACAAAATCATGCAGTGCCCCTGAACAGAACCCTATGTTTTATATTTTATATTATTAAATATTTTATATTTATTTTATATTTTATTTTGGTGCACTTTTATCCCTGCAGTTGCCAAACCCAGCCCATATTTACCTCATGAACCTCATCACTGAGCTCCTTATTCAAAAATCATAACACACCTGAGGGACAGTGCTGCACGGATTCCTCACCAGTTTAGAGGAAAAGGATTGAGATCTTTTAGACACCCTTTATGCCTGCGTGAAAGTAAATTTAAGTTTCTATCTAAAGCTATTTCCTTAACTCACATCTTTCTTTCTCTCATTGCGCTTTATGCAATTAATACTCATTTATTTCTGTGAAAACTTATTGCTTTGAATAATTCCTAGCCAAATGCATTGAGGTATCCTGTGCAAATACAGAGTTTCTGACTCAGAAACTTGAGCAGATATTACTGAACTCTGAAAATTCAGTATTCCAATTGCAGGCACCAGAATCCTCTGTGGATCTTGAAGTGCCAGGAGCTTTCCCCTGCCAAAATACCTGTCAGGAAGGTGGAACATTTCCCTGTGGCTGTCTAATCTGAGCTAATTGCTGTCTAATTTGGGAGAGGCAGATCCATGTATCCAGACTGCAGAACTTCGAGGTGGAAAAGAAATAGCTGAGAAGGAACAAGTTGTTTTGAAAGAACCAGAGAACACAAGATGTTAAAGATTTGAGATACTCTCCACTGCCTTATCTGCGTAGATGACAACTTTGGAAAACGATACTGATAAACTTAAAAAAAATCTATGCTGAATGCTAAATATAAAATTGTGAAACCAAAAGGCTGGCAGCTTACTTTGTGAAATTCTTGGATTTTATTTAGTTAAGATAAACATGTTTTATAGAGATGAAGGTAAAAAAGATTATCCTTCAATAAAAGGAATCTAAAAAGAGTGTTTTTAATTCTTCAGTCAATTCATTACTGGTTTTCATGTACTGGTTTGCAAGGTTTCTCTTTTCTGGTGTGATTTGTTATCTTTTGACACTAAAAATGTAAGGAATGGTGCAATCTTGTCTTAGAGAACAGGTAGAGAACATTCTATGTCCTGGAAACATCAAAGCTGGGAAACATTTTTCAGCTTTAACACCTAAATCCTCTTCTGTACATTACAGGACTGTAAAAGATAACTGTCAGATTAGAGACTTTTTTGAGTTTCATTGCATAAACAAAAAGTAATAGTTAGAAGATCACATACCTCTGATGAGGGACTTGGGCAAAAATGTGTGGGAGAGCTCTTCCTTTCCCAGGAGGAGAGCACATATTTGAGCAGTGATAACCTCTACGAGCTTTAACCCCAGAGTAGCACAGAATCATAGAATGGTTTGGGTTGGAAAGGACCTCAAAAATCACCAAGTTCCACCCCTGCCATGGCAGGGACACCTCCCACTGTCCCAGGGGGCTCCCAGCCCTGTCCAGCCTGGCCTGGGGCACTGCCAGGGATCCAGGGGCAGCCCCAGCTGCTGTGGGCACCTGTGCCAGGGCCTGCCCACCCTCACTGGGATGAATTCCTTCCCCATATCCCATCTAACCCTAATCTCTGTCAGTGTGAAGCTATTCCCACTTTTCCTGGCACTCCATGCCCTTGTCCAAAGTCTCTCTGTGGGATGTCTTGTTTCTAGTTCAATTCTCTCTCAACAGTATCTGTCCTATTCTATAACATTTCTAAATCAACGTTTCTTTTCTCAAAGTTTACATACAAACACACACTATATAAACCTTCTGTCAAATTTTAAATTTTTTCTACAGATCCATTTCTCACATCTCTCCACCTTCCCTGCAGCCCCTCCAGGCCCTGCAAGGCCGCAATTCAGTGACCCCAGAGCTTCTCCTGTGCAGGTGAACAATGCCAGCTGTGCCAGCCTTTCCTCCCAGCAGAGCTGCTCCATCCTCTGCTCATCCTGGAGCCTGGAGCTGCTCCATCCTCTGCTCATCCTGGAGCCTGGAGCTGCTCCATCCTCTGCCCATCCTGGAGCTGCTCCATCCTCTGCTCATCCTGGAGCCTCCTCTGGGCTCCTCCAGGTCCCTCCTGTGCTGGCCCATATCGCTGGCCAGGGGCTGTGTACAAATCACAAACGGGACAGGACTGCTGTGGAATGTGCCTTGAGCTGTTTTATTTTCCAGCATCAGCCTCATTACATGGTTATGACAATGGGAAGATGCCACCAGCTCACATCCCAG
>NW_005054706.1:21326-30137 GCF_000277835.1 Geospiza fortis | reverse complement strand
CCTTGACTCCTTTTCACTAGAATTCACTGCTGTCACTTTTTTATTTGAAGTGGTGATTATCAACAACATTTCTTTGCATTTCTTCTCCCAAGAACCTGGGAGACCAGAGTAGCTGGCAGTACAACTGCAGGTAAGCATTTGAATTACCCCAGAACATCAAATCCCTGCTTGGTAGAAGCCAATTGAAGCAGAATTTGCTGGCAACAACTTCAGGCTGTGTGAAACTTTTCTGTGAGAAAGATTTCTCCTGCACTGAAGACACAAATCGTTAATTACTCTTGGATCTCATTGAAAACAGCAAGTGATGAGAGTTTGAAAGTATTTATTGTAGGTATTGAGCTTGTTTTGCTGTTGTAGCTGTTTGAGGGGGGTGTTTGTTTTGTTGTGTAAAAATATTCAGCACTTCAGCCCCTTGAACCCACCCAAGAGCGTGGGAGAGAGGCCAGGGATTGGTGGCACTTGAGCTTTTTGGGCAGAATATTGAGGGAAACACACTGCACTGCCATGGGAGGAGTCTGGAATCAAAGGTTAACTCAAACCAGGGCAAGGTTTTCATTCAGTGCTAACAAATATTAATTCTCCACAGCATATCTTGCTTGTAAGTAGAATATTAACCCCCAGCCAGAGTGGATTTGGGGTGTCTCAAACTGTGCTTGAAGGTTTCATTGCCTCTGATCACACACATTTAAATTGGCTAAATGTTAGTGAAGGTTCTTACATGTCTTCCTGTAAGTAACACAGACTAAAAGTGGCAACAGTTCCAGGAATCTAATGAATAAAAGATACATTTGGGGGGAATAATAGGGCACATCTCCAAAGGGGGGCTGTCAGAGATGCTGAGGTCTGGTCACAAGGGTCTGTGCAGTTGGGCTGAACAAAATCATGACAAAATTATTACAGGGTGGATTAATTCCACTTAGAGTAACAAATATTGTAAGCCTGGCTTAAATCTCACTTGAATCTAAATATAAATGTGGATTTAAAAGGAAATAAAAATGGATAGTCAGGAACTATCTAAATAGTTAGAACTTATAGAACTATATAAAGAAAAATTTCAGCATATTTTCACTACACAGAATAGAATAAAATAATAAACCCAGGAAGAAATTAGACTTCATACAAGGACCTGGTGCTCCCCATTGCCAAGGGATACCTCTGTTCCCTCACTTCACATCACTGCACGTGCAAAATTTACACAAAATGTACCCAGATAAAATCCCACTGGCAGATGGTTTCAACAAGTGCCTACTGAAAATGGGACTCATTTGTTTGAGAAAGTACTCAAACACATTTCAGTTTGGTGCCTCAGTGCATGGGAGAGGAAGAAGGGCTCCTCTGTTGCTGGAATTGCTGGAGAGGGGAAGGTTATGAGATAACTGAAAAGAAACCTTTCCACCCAAATTTGAAAACAAACCTTCTGAAAGCTTACACACTATTTATTGGCTATGGGAACACTGGATTTTCCTGGAAAAGAGTGTCTTTAATAAAGTTGGAGGAGCTGGAACAGGCTCTTGAACAGAAAGAGGATTAACAGCTGCCAATGCAGTGTTGAAAGGAATGTCCTGGGGTACTTCTTGAGTTATTTCATGATTTGGGAAGCTGAAGAACTGCTCCAATCTATTTGAGGAAGGTCCCTTCATGGTCCCACTTGCATTTGGAGCAGTTTCCAAGGCACTTGGCTTTAAAAAACCCAACAGCAAACAGCACCCAAAGAGAGGAGCCCCTTGAGGTGCCCTGTCCATGGGGATGTGCCCAGCCAGGAGCTCAGGGGCAAAGCTCCCTCCTACCCTGGGCAAGAGCATCCTGAGAGCATAAAAACAACAAAATCATGCAGTGCCCCTGAACAGAACCCTATGTTTTATATTTTATATTATTAAATATTTTATATTTATATTTTATATTTATTTTATATTTTATTTTGGTGCACTTTTATCCCTGCAGTTGCCAAACCCAGCCCATATTTACCTCATGAACCTCATCACTGAGCTCCTTATTCAAAAATCATAACACACCTGAGGGACAGTGCTGCACGGATTCCTCACCAGTTTAGAGGAAAAGGATTGAGATCTTTTAGACACCCTTTATGCCTGTGTGAAAGTAAATTTAAGTTTCTATCTAAAGCTATTTCCTTAACTCACATCTTTCTTTCTCTCATTGCGCTTTATGCAATTAATACTCATTTATTTCTGTGAAAACTTATTGCTTTGAATAATTCCTAGCCAAATGCATTGAGGTATCCTGTGCAAATACAGAGTTTCTGACTCAGAAACTTGAGCAGATATTACTGAACTCTGAAAATTCAGTATTCCAATTGCAGGCACCCGAATCCTCTGTGGATCTTGAAGTGCCAGGAGCTTTCCCCTGCCAAAATACCTGTCAGGAAGGTGGAACATTTCCCTGTGGCTGTCTAATCTGAGCTAATTGCTGTCTAATTTGGGAGAGGCAGATCCATGTATCCAGACTGCAGAACTTCGAGGTGGAAAAGAAATAGCTGAGAAGGAACAAGTTGTTTTGAAAGAACCAGAGAACACAAGATGTTAAAGATTTGAGATACTCTCCACTGCCTTATCTGCGTAGATGACAACTTTGGAAAACGATACTGATAAACTTAAAAAAAATCTATGCTGAATGCTAAATATAAAATTGTGAAACCAAAAGGCTGGCAGCTTACTTTGTGAAATTCTTGGATTTTATTTAGTTAAGATAAACATGTTTTATAGAGATGAAGGTAAAAAAGATTATCCTTCAATAAAAGGAATCTAAAAAGAGTGTTTTTAATTCTTCAGTCAATTCATTACTGGTTTTCATGTACTGGTTTGCAAGGTTTCTCTTTTCTGGTGTGATTTGTTATCTTTTGACACTAAAAATGTAAGGAATGGTGCAATCTTGTCTTAGAGAACAGGTAGAGAACATTCTATGTCCTGGAAACATCAAAGCTGGGAAACATTTTTCAGCTTTAACACCTAAATCCTCTTCTGTACATTACAGGACTGTAAAAGATAACTGTCAGATTAGAGACTTTTTTGAGTTTCATTGCATAAACAAAAAGTAATAGTTAGAAGATCACATACCTCTGATGAGGGACTTGGGCAAAAATGTGTGGGAGAGCTCTTCCTTTCCCAGGAGGAGAGCACATATTTGAGCAGTGATAACCTCTACGAGCTTTAACCCCAGAGTAGCACAGAATCATAGAATGGTTTGGGTTGGAAAGGACCTCAAAAATCACCAAGTTCCACCCCTGCCATGGCAGGGACACCTCCCACTGTCCCAGGGGGCTCCCAGCCCTGTCCAGCCTGGCCTGGGACACTGCCAGGGCCACAGAGACAGCCACAGCTGCTCTGGGAATTCTATTTCAGGGCCTCCCCACCCTCACAGCCAGGAATTTTTCCCAGTATCCCACCTAACCCCACACTATTCCAGTTTTAATCACTTTACTTAATAGCAACTCTTCGTCCAGAAGAACACGAACAGAACTCTGTGCTCTCTGGCTCAGGAGCACCTTTGGGATTAGGATCTCCTGCTTTTGGTGATATTGTGTGGTCCCAACAGTCCCAGCAAACCAAGTGATGTTGCTTTTCCTCTCTTCTTTCTGCAGGGACAACACTGAGGTTTCTACATCTCTCTCACCACTCACAAAACCTTGTACTGCATTTTGCCAAGCACTTCCTCCCAGCAGAGCTGCTCCATCCTCTGCTCATCCTGGAGCCTGGAGCTGCTCCATCCTCTGCTCATCCTGGAGCCTGGAGCTGCTCCATCCTCTGCTCATCCTGGAGCCTGGAGCTGCTCCATCCTCTGCTCATCCTGGAGCATTTCTGGGCTCCTCCAGGTCCCTCCTGTGCTGGCCCAGAGCTCGGCACTACACAGAGCTCACCCTGAATCACTGTCAGAATTCAGAATTCAGCAGCACACCCCTCAGGCTGCACTAAATTGGTTCTGACCTTCCTTCCACCCAGATCCTCCAACGTGCATGGGCAGGAGAGGAGGAGGAGCAGAGACACTGGGCACTGCCTGACCCTGCTCTGTCTTGCTGCCCTGAGGAGCTCGGTGATGTGATGGTGACATGGGCAAGAGTGGCACAGTGACAGCATTAACACCCTACAGATGGCAAATATCTGACAGAGATAATGCCTTAAAATGAAATTATTCCTTTTAGACTTTGTATCCCCCCTTTAGAGTCTGATATTTAGGAAATTAAACATGGGCTGGCTGTGCCAGGTGTTTTCCCAGGGCAGTGGTGTGGTAATCACTGAAATACCTCCAGAATAAGCACAGCTACAACTGCAAAGTTAAATAAATCCCAGTGGAATTTTTTTTGCACATTTAGTCCCTAAAAGTGTTTAAAATCGAGAGAAAGTCTGGATGCCAAAGTCTCCCTGCAAGTAAACATGGGCTGACACTTTGGCTTTTCTGGAATATTCAGAATAAGAGCTCCAGGCTCTGTGTAGTGTCCAAACCTCTCTTTTGAAGGTTTCCTGGAAACTCTAAAATAGGAAATATACCCACATAATAAAAGAGCTAAAAACGGTCCTTGACAGATGCTGCTGGATACCCATGTGTCCCCCTCAACCATCAGTGCTCAAGGATTAGAAAGAAGGAGTTCAGCTTTTGGAAGATAATCCATGGGTTACAAATTGAGAGAAACTTATTGGAAATTCTTTAAAGTGTAAGACTTCATTTCTGGAAATCCACTGAATTCCATACTTGGCTTGTTTCTCAAAGCAGCAGACAAACAATTCCCTGTGGTCACATTAGCAAGAATCCCTCAGCTACAGCATTATTCTGAAATATTTACCTCTTCCAGCAGATCCAGTGTGAATTACACATAACAGAATGAATCATTCCTGGTTGAGCCACAATTGCTGCTATCCAGCTCCTTCTCCTTAAATTCCTGCCAGGGTTGAACGTTTTTCCATTCATTAACCATTTCTACACACCTCCAATTTAAAAGTGAAATTTTCTCTGCAGAATTTTTGTAGCATTCACACTCTCCGAAAAAAATCCCTTTGCCCAGGATTTTTCTCCTGGGAAGCTGAGAAGCCTCAGAGAAAAGGAAAACAATTCTTATCTCATTTGCTTCTCCTGTGTTGTGCTCACATGTGGAATGTGTTTGGAGATTGTTTACCCACAGGTGATTGTTTCATTGGATTCTGCTGTGAGTTGTTTTCACTCTTTGGCCAATCAGGGCCAAGCTGTGTTGGGACTCTGGAAAGAGTCACGAGTTTTCATTATTATCTTTTAGCATTCAGTAAGTATCCTTGCTGTATTCTTTAGTATAGTTTAGTATAGTATTCTTCAATATCATATAGTATCATAAAGTAATAAATTAGCCTTCTGAGAACGTGGAGTCAGATTCATCATTCCTACCTTCGTCAGGACGTTTCCCAGCAAATACAATAAATTTTCTCTGAAATTTCTAGTACAGCTTGCAAAATATGAAAAGAATGGCACATTTCTTGCGTCAACCCCTGGCTCATTAAGGTCAGTACAGGCTAAATGTATAAATAATAATATAATTTATAATACAATGTACATATGTATAATAATGTATAAATATGTTATTTTTTCATTTTTACATGTGTGTATCTGTGTATCTCTCACACTGAGACAGTGTGGGGTAAGCACAGAATATCCCATTCCTGACCTATTTTCCTTACCCCTCTTTCACTGAAGTCATGGCAACTTCTCCTTAACCAACCCCAAGGGTTTAATCCTGCTAAATCACTTTTTGTGCTGCACCATTCACCTCTGCTCTACAGTCTTTTCTCAATGTATCCAGTGACTCCTTCAGGCTTTTTTTTTTGTAATTTCCCCTCTTCTCCTCTCTGAAGAAGTCATCCAGCAACAAAAATCTTCCTTTTTATTCACCTGGAGTGGTGTAAATTAGCTCAGCACACAGCACCAGCTGTGAACTGAAAGCACACAGAAGAAATCAAGTCAAGCTGATGCCTCTCAGAATTTGTGTGGAGCCTTTTAGAAAACCTGCACAGTTGTACTCAGCTTTTCACTATTAATTAAATGTTCATCAAATGAGAACTACTGAGCAGAAAATATTGAGAGCTACTGCATGATCTTGTAAAACAGACTGTCACTGTGAAGTTTTGGCTACAAATTAATGCAACAAATGAATGGTGATAAGCTCTTATCTCTTCCTCACAGAACAGGGCCAAAAGAAAACCACTACCTGACTGGCAAAAAATTTTTAAAAATTGGAAAAATTCCTCTGTCAACATATTTCTTATCTCACCAGCCTTAATCTCTAGTCACAAAAAAACCCTCAGATGTGAAAAGGAGTGGGGGCACAAGGAATAAAAAATAACTTACAGCCCAAAAGGGAAAAAAGAAAGCTGTAAATGGACAGGAATTATTTTGGGAGGTCTCAATGCTTGGTCCACATTTGCAGCTCCTGGGTTTTCATAAAATATCACCACTGTAGCACTCACAGATTACAGATTATTAATTAAATCCAAATTCATTCTACTGGATCAAGTTTTCATGTATGAACTAAAACCCACGGACATCAGCTATGGAATAATTGAAGGGATCTGGGGGGATTTCAGTGATTTCCTTGGTGCCCAGAGGACAGCAGTGCCCATAGTGCTGTTTCAAGACCTGCACTGATTGGTGTCCTGAAGCCTTTCCAGGAATTCCAGGGCAACATTTAATGAGCTTCCTCAGGAAGTCCTCCTGACACAGCAAAGCAATTCTGCTGCCACATAAGAATATAGTGCAAAGCAGTGAAATAATTAAAAAAAAAAAAAAGTTGGTTTTTTTTGTTTCTTCCAGCTGGTGCTCATTATAATTTTTGCACAGGAAAAACACCTCTTCTTTGAGCATTTCATTTGATTTAAAATCCCAAACAACCACCCTTTCTGTTAACATCCTGAATCTACAAAGCCATATTTGGGAAATACACTTTAAAAGTGTCTAAACATTTGATTTTTCCTATGATGACATTTTTTCAAGAGCCAAAAGTAGACAGAGGCTTGATGAATTGCATGGAAATCTGTCCTTTACACAATATCCATGCTGAGATAGCCAAAAACCAGAGGAATGTGACTCCTGTTAAATGCTGTTTTCAGTTACTTTTGCATCTCTAAAATCCCTCTCAGCAGAGCTCTCCCCATTCCCAATTCCAAGGCAGGGAATAAATGTACTGGAAACATTCCTGAACAGTTGGGAATAAAAAAATCTCTTCTTTACTTGGATATTTAAGGGATTACAGAGATATGCAAAATATGCCTTGGAAAAGCTCCATGTGATTTGTTGGCACTTCCAGTCTTGCACATCTCTTTCCTGTGGTCAATCAGTAAAGAAAATAATTCCTGGAGTGGGCAACTTTTTCAAACATGGATGGGACTTTCCAGCTTGTCCTGTGGGGAGCTACTGGAGGGGACAAATTGGTTTCAGTCAGCAAATGGCACCAGAAGTATCCTACTGTCAGTTTTCCAAATTTAAAAGTTTATCTAGACAGTTCCTAAGTTTGGTTTTCCAGATTTAATTTTGTGTAGACACTTCCTACTTTCAGTTTTCTAGAAGATTTAAAAGTTTGTGTAGATATTTGTGGGAGACTGTACATAATAAAGAAGAATGTACATAATAAAGAAGAATGTACATAATAAAGAAGAAGTATTCTACTTTCACGTTTTCAAATTTAAAAGTTTATCTAGACAGTTCCTAATTTCAGTTCTAGATACTTCCTACTTTCAGTTTTCCAAATTTAAACGTTTACGTGGCCACTTCCTACTTTCACTTTTCTAGATTTAAAAGTTTTTGTAGACACTTCCTATTGTCAGTTTTCTAGAAGATTTTAAAGTTGGTGTAGATACTTCCTACTTTCGGTTTTCTAGAAGATTTAAAATTTGTGTAGATATTTGTAGGAGGCTGTACATACCAAAGAAGGACGTACATAATAATAATTCTACTTTCAGTTTTTCAAATTTAAAAGTTTATCCAGACAGTTCCTAATTTCAGTTCTAGATACTTCCTACTTTGAGTTTTCCAATTTTAAATGTTTATGTGGACACTTCCTACTTTCACTTTTCTAGATTTAAAAGTTTGTGTAGACACTTCCTACTTTCAGTTTCCCAAATATTAAAAGTTTTTGTACACACTTTCTATTGTATAGAAGGTTTTAAAGTTTGTGTAGACACTTCCTACTTTCAGTTTTCTAGAAGATTTCAAAGTTTGTGTAGATATTTGTGGGAGGCTGTACATAATAAAGAAGAATGTACATAATAAAGAAGAAGTATCCTACTTTCATGTTTTCAAATTTAAATTTTATCTAGACAGTTCCTAATTTCAGTTCTAGATATTCCTAATTTCAGTTTTCCAAATTTAAAAGTTTGTGTAGACACTTCCTACTTTCAGTTTTCTAGAAGATTTTAAAGTTTGTGTAGATATTTGTAGGAGGCTGTACATAATAACTCAGGGAAAAGGGGATGAGCTGGTTTATAATTGCATAAAACCAGATATAGCCGAAGAGAGACCTTTTCAATGGAAGACTTTTCATAAAAAAATTATTTTAAATTTTTTTTAAATAAAAAAATTAAATTTTATTAATTAAATTTTTAAAAATAATTAACAAAAAATAATTTTAAAACCCCCCACAAAAAAGCCAGCAAACCAAGTTCTGAGAAACCAATGAACCCCTGGCAAAGGCAGACGAAACACTCCTTGTTATTTTGGCTCATGCTGCTCCTGGCTGGTTTGGCCAAGCCCATCATGGCACCACTGAGGTTTTGCTGGTTTAGACCTCTCACTTTATATTAATTTCACCTCTTCAAGCAAAATGTGCTTCTCTCATGTAATTCT
>NW_005054706.1:10024-21316 GCF_000277835.1 Geospiza fortis | reverse complement strand
ACCAAAAGTGCATATATAGATGTATAAGTCTAAGCACACATTCCTATCTTAACCCCAATATGAAAATGCCCTTATTGGTTACAAATAAAACAGATTTACCATTTTTTCAGCAAAATTTGATATCTAAGCCAGCAGCTTCTAAAGATCATAATTTTAAGCACCTCACTCAGTTTCTGTGAATGTTTACCTACCATTAGTAGCAATAATAGCATTTCTAAAGCTTTAACAATTGTGCAATTAAGGGATATTTCAGGTAGCTCACATATGGCCTTTGCTACAAAAATTTAATTCCTGGTTTTGACACCACTGCAAGCCAAAACTTGACTGTATTTCAACACAGGAACCAACCAAATGCTACAAATTCCCAAAGCAGTACAAAGTCAGGAGAATTTGCAAACTTGAAGACCATTTTTTCATCATCCACAGTGAAAGTGTTATGTACAAGAGGAAGCGTAAAAATCAAAAATCACGGAAGCTCATCCCCCTGGCTTAGGGTCCAGCCCTCAATACAGGAAAAACTGTTGGACAGGAAATGTAAAAATCAAAAACTATGGAAGTTCATGCCCCTGACTTAGGGTTCAGCCCTCAACTTAGGAAAAAAATGGCAGAATTTGGACAGGAAATGTAAAAATCAAAATCCATGAAAGTTCTTCCACCTGGCTTAGAGACCAGCCCTCAATACAGAAAAAACTGCTGGACAGGAAACGTAAAAATCAAAAACCATGGAAGTTCATCCACCTGGCTTAGGGTTCAGCTCTCAATACAGGAAAAATTGGCAGCATTTGGACAGGAAATGTTAAAATAAAAAACCATGGAAGTTCATCACCTGGCTTAGGGCCCAGCCCTCAATACAGGAAAAACTGTTGGACAGGAAATATAAAAATCAAAAATATGGAACTTCATCCACCTGACTTAGGGTTCAGGTCTCAATACAGGAAAAACTGGCAGCATTTTGATATCCATCCATCCCATTTGCTTTTTTCAGCTGAAGTCAGGCAAAGTCAGTGATCTTGAGGCAAACCCAGATGGAGAGCTCACAGGGCTCCAAAGAAAAAGTGATTTTCACACGGTCCCTCAGGAGCTGGGCAGCAAGGGGAGGGTCTGGCACTGTTTAATGTCCTACAAGGCACCCACAAAGGGGCTGGTTCGGGGTGCTGCTGGATCCCCGGGGCACTGAGCAGGCTCAGCTCACCCCTGACTTTTCAGTGTGCTGGGGATTAACCACAATGTGACTCCTGCACTCGTTTGTAGCCTGAATGGAACAGGAAAAAAACCTCTTTTTTGACTTTGCAAGGAAAGAGTTGGTGGCTTTTCCTTTTTGCTGAGAACGGCCCCTTTTCTTTTAGCCCAGACAAAACCAATGTTTTTTCTCACTAGGCTTTACTTGGAAAGGCTGGGGATGTGTCACCCCCTCCAGAGAGTGACAGACCTCCTTGAACAGAGCACCAAGTTGTTGCTACACAGCCAATAAAAAACCATTGAGGGGGAATCAGCCACAGAACCGTGGCTCCTCTTTCTGTCCAGCTCCTTCCCAGGCTCTGGAAAGCTCCAATTCCTGCCCGTGGGGACAGACTGCAGCAGCAGCCAAAAGGGCACAGGGGCACGGCTGCAGCCCCCACACCTGCCAGAGCAATTTCCTCTCCTAGGAAAGCAGAAAAATGATGGAGCAGAGCATCTCCCCTCTGCTTGCCAGGCTGTAAATGCACCCTCAGCCACAGCCACAGTGCTTTTTCATATCCTGCTCTAATTTATCAGTAATTAGCAGCTACCAGTATTAACTATTCAAATTTTGGACGCCAAAAATTCTATGTGTCACGCCTCGAAAGTGTGATTATTGCTTTTTCTTCGAAAATCTTTGAACAAACTGTACAATTGGGATGAGGGAAAGGCCATAGATGGGAGAAAGCAGGTCAAGTCTCTGAATGCTGGCATGAGTTTGAAGGGAAAAGTGGAAATTCAAGCTCTTGTCTGTCCTTTGGAACACAGCAGCAGTGAGTTTGAAGAATAAAAAGTGCATTTTTATCAGTTTAGCTGCTTCCCTGTACACACAGAATTTGGAACTTCTCAAGGCTGCAGCTTGCAAGGCCTTCTGGAGTAAGAAATCCTTTAATCCCCTAATTTTGATCAGTTGTCAGCGGTGTCTGCTCGCTCAAATGAAGCCTTAAAACACTGACAGAAATAGATATTTCTAAGCAGGAAAAAAAGAAAAGAGTGTCCAAACTGCCAAGTTTTGCTGCACCTCCAGCAGGATCAGCCCATTTCCACTGTGTAGCTCCAGGGAAGTGGTTATCAATTACAACCTCACAAAAATATTTAAAGTTCTGAAGTTTAATGAGGTTCTTTGGAGTGTACCAGGAGGAAAACAGCACCTAGGACCTGCTGCAGGATTTCTCTCTGAATCCTTTTTTGGTTGGTTTGTTTTAACAAAGATTTTTAAATTTTCAAAATTTAAAATTTAATAACTAAAAAATATTTTAAAATCAGACATTCATTCCCTGCAGTTATCAAAGCAGGGAGAGAAGACGAATTCTCAGAAGTCAGAGTATTCCTGCTAAGGGAGCAGCATCCCCTGGGCACACTTGAGGAAGGGAACTGGAAAAACCTCATGGCACTGCCAGGTATCCTCTGCCACAGCTTTAGGACTTGCCAAAGCTGCAGAAGCAGCAAAAGCCACAAATATTTCAGCAGAGAGGCTGGAGTTTGGGTTTGCAATCCTCAAACCAGCTGAGGATTTGGATTTACTTCCAGTCATGAGTAAATAAGGGCTGAGCCTTACAGCCCAGCAACACCAGGTAAAAGGGAAAAAATTCCTTTCCAAAGCCTGAAATAAAGATGGTTTGGGCCTGGTGTATTCATTTACACACTTAAATCCAACCTGTCCCCCTGCTGCCAAGCTCTGCTGGCACCTTGAGAATGTAAATCCTGTGTGAACCAGCAACCTGAGCCTGCCCAGCATGAGGAGCGCTCAGACTGGGAGCAGCGCAGAGCACTGCAAAGCCACTGGGGCATTGCTGAGTCTCTTCTGGTTGGGCTGGGTTTAGTTAAAACCATCTGAAGAGAGTGTGATTATGTCGAAAGCTGCGGGATATGGCTGTGAAAGGAGAGCTGCAGCACCAGCCTGACACTTCACAGATGCAGGGCTGAGTTTCACATGTAAACAAACTCACAGAAAGCAACCAGGATCACTGGGCACAACAATTACCACTCTAATCCACAGATTAAATCAACAGACAAAAAAAAAAACACTACCAAAAAAGAAAATATCCCACAAACCCCCATTTTTTCCCCCAGAGCCAACCCTTCACACAATAAATTGGTTTTATGTGGCCACAACTCAGAGGAGTCTCAATGGGAGCCTTGGCATTGCAGGGAGCAAAGTGTGAAGGTTCTGAATGGTTCTTCTGGAGCCTCCCCCTTCCCTGCTCCAGCAAATCTCCTTTTTACTATTTGTTTCAACAAGCTCACAATGAGTTTATGGCTCCTGGCAGCAGAATTTACAAAACCATAAAGCAGCATCAGGAGAGCACCACATCTAGCTGAGGGAAATAACATTGCTGATAACACTTATCTCCACACAAAGTAACTCTTCTGTGATATTAACTGCTCTGTGGTCTGCTCTTTATACAGAAAGACCCTGCTCTGCTTTTATGTTTGATATTTAAGACATAATTTAATTAAAACCTTAATTCCAATTAGTTATTTCACAGCAAAATCAATGCTGATTTTGAATAAAGCTCATTCTTCCACCTTGAAACTAATTTGTCATGGGGTTTTTTTCTTTCAATTTCAAGCCATGCAACATCATAACTACTTAAATTTCAAACAAGGCAAACACCTTCCTTAGCAGGAAGAGAGTACATTTATTTCCTTGTGCAAAACTATGCAACTGCAGTTTTGCTTGGACAGAGGAAGTAGAAAAGTTTAATATCTTAAGTTATTTTGGCCAGCAAACTGTTAGTGTTACAAAAAGTTGGTCTGTGATGCAATAAAGAAAGACATTTCAAATAAATAAAAGATTATTTAATTTAGCTTTTTTTTTGTGCGTGTGTTTGTGATTTTAAAAGATTTGGAATGTGTATTTACAACTTTTTATTGACAAGACCATAAAACCAGCTACAGAACAGGGTAAAACTGATTCTGCCTTCTAGATTCATAATTTATTCCCGATTTAAACAATACCAGGTAGGGAAATATACCCCAAAATTGAAGGGTTTAAAATCCACTGCAACCTGATTGCAAGTGGAGCTGGAGAATCTGGTTTAGCTCCACTTTCAGAGATCTCTGAGAAGGGACATCCTTAAAATGGATTTGTGTGTGCTTCAAAATAACCGTGACCCAGGAATTCAGGCACTCCAGAGATGAGCACTGACACAAAACCCACAAATCCACAGAAATGTGAGAGTGTAAAACTACAGAAATATGAGAGTGTAAAACCATAGAAATATGAGTGTAAAACTTACTTTGTGCCCTCCATAGAACTGAACTTAACATTTCCTACTTCTCTGGATAACTGGAGTTACCATGAGTAGCAGAGTTGGGAATATTGTTGAAAAATCATATAAATACAGAGGGTAAATTGGCTGATACTTGAGAAAATTTCATTTATTCCACTGATGTTAAGTCTTAATTCTCCTCATCCCAAAGAACCATATGAGATTTTTGCTAAAATAAAATAAAGCTGTAGCATTAAGTGATGCCACCTGAGATACTCTTGTTTATTCTGAAATATTATCTGTGGGTAGATATATTTTGATTTAAGATCTTAGGTGTTCAGATTATTGAAAATTTTAACAGAAAATAAAAGTTCAGTTTTACTCAGAGAGTGCATATGTCTCTCATATTATTCAGGTTTAATTTAGTGTGGGGGGTATTTTATTTTAAAATAAAACAGTATTATTTGCTGAAATAACTCATGAAATCTAAGTTTACTGATGTAGCAAGAAAAAGAGATTCAGGCAGACAATAGCACGTCCTAAGATTGAAGGAAATTATGTCAATGTAGAGTTTTCCCTTCTAGGAGTTTTAATTCCTGGTTCTTTAGGCTGTAACTGTTGCTGTCCTGAACACAAAACAGCCTCAAAATAAAATTAATGGGTCCTCAAGAAATTGTAGTAACCCAGAATTGTGTAACAAGCTTTGAATTGTGAAATCACTCAGAATTCAAAGCAACATTGCATTTCTCTGATTGGCTTAGCACACACTACACCCTGCAAGGAACAAATGGGAAGCTACACTGCACTGATTAAATATTTATAGCCAGAAAAAATATGTCACCACAAAAGCAGCTCATCTTCTGCAAACATCTGATTTTCATCCCCTAGTCTAGCAAGAAATCAGAGTCAGGGGGACAGGAGAGAGTTAAACTCTGCTGTGATTCTAGCTGAATAACTAACACTTACACAGTCCTTTAAAAAATAATGAGATCCAGAAGCCAGAGTATTAGTTAGCTGAAACAAGGACGAGGATGTAGCTCTCCAGCTCCTAAGGGAAGAAACATTTAGGGAAAAAAAAAAAAGAAAAAAAAAGAAAAAAAAAAAGGAAAAGAAAGGAATATTGTAAATCATCTTCTTTCTTTCACCTTTGCCTCCTCATTAGTATGGGTTGGAGGCTCTTTCCTCCAGCAGCAGGAGCCAAGCTCCCGGAGCAAGTGGCACACTTTGTTCTATGTCCTTTCAGGATATGGAATTCCTTTCCTTGTATCCTCTTAAAAAAGAGTTAAAAACTCCCATTCTGACCGTGGCAGGATAAGAAAATTTCCAGCTGAACTCACTCCCTAAGTGCTATAGGGTTATGAGGTGTAAATGGTCAAATCATTGCAAGGTAATGAAGAGTCTGACCAAATATAAAAGTAGTGAAGAGTCTGATCAAATATAAAGGTAGTGAACAGTTTGATCAAATAGAAAGTTTTTGTGCACTTACTCCCAGAATTCCATCACTGGAGAAGTGGCATTTTGTAAAGACACTTGACTGCAGTTGCTCATGTTGAGTTTCTGAAATTCCACACAGTTTTCTAGAAAAGAACCAAAAAAAGAGACGTTTCCTATGTTGGTATGCAAGTACAGCTCTTGTTCATGTCCCACTTTGTGCACCTTGGAAAGCCCCCACTCTGCACCACATTTTTTGGGTGGGGTTAAAGGGTTTTTGGGGGCACTAAGGGCCACAGCTGCTAATTCTGCAACACCAGGTTATGATAACCCAGAGAAACATCCCTGAGGACTCTCCTACAACACTTCCCAGAGGCACAGGGCCAAAAAATCACCTCAGGCAGAAGAAAGAAACATTGAGGCAATGGATTGGGAATTAAAATTACAACGTGCTCCTACTCCAGCTTCTGGTTCAGTGGTTTATGGCTACAAAGGGAACATGGCCAGCCATAAACTGCCACTTTTTCCTGGTAAGGAAAGTGGGTATTTCTTCTGGCTTATCACTATTATAATTATTATTCTTGTTATTATCTCTAACACAAAGGCCAAAGCAGCTCAGCACTGTGGAGCATTTGAGCACTGATAATAACACTGGCCAAGCTCCTTGGCAGGGCTGCCAAAATTGATACCAAGGCCTTCCACATCTTCCGGGTCCAAAATTACCTCCCTAAGATTTCAGAAATTAAGATTTCAGGCAGATTTAGGTGTGCTCAAAGAACTCCAAAAATGGCCAATTAGTGCAAACTATGAAAGACAACATGCTGGGTACTTGATTTGAAATTGGACTGTATATAAGGGATAAATGCAAAATTTCAGGAACAAGGACAGTGGGATCCTCCCCATGGATGTTTGGGATCTAGAGACTCAATAAGCAGAGAATGACAGATATTTATATTAATGAGAAGACAGATGCAGAGCCCTGCCCTGCAAACCCTCCTGAATACATACCTCATCCTGCATGCAGGAGGCTACTTTACATGCACAGCAAGGATTATTTATGAGACTACATTTCCAGAAGTAGCTTGATGAACATTATCCCTCAACATCTGGCATTTAAAAGAGCAATTCCAAAGATCCACATTTAATATTTTTCCCTCTCCATTCAAACTCCTCCTGACTTCATCAGAGTGAAAGAGCAAGATTGCAACCTGTCATCAGGTCATTCTCTGCTGCAGAATTCACTCAGTGTGTTCAGGGAGAATAGATATGATTGCAAATGAGAGTCTTGGGATTTAGCCAGAAGATCTTACAGAATTAACAAATCCATAGTCTTTTTCTGCTGACATTCTATTCTAGAGGAGTAAATGCTTTACAACGACCTAACCCAAAAAGCTCCAAGGCAGTTTCACTCCAGGTTTCCATTTTTTTTAGTGTAGTGGGATGAGGTTGGCTCATTTGCACAGATTTTGCTACATCAATAGCTTTGTTCAGGACATTTGAATATACTAATCAATCATTTGGGAAGATTTTAAAGTGGTAATCTCTGCTGAGGTCATACCTGTATTCCATTCGTGGCCACAGGAGGCCCAGGGAAGCTCTGTAGTAAAGCAGTTGAACAAATAGAAGATAGCCCATGCTAAAATGATGATGTAATATACATTTAGGTGTGCCTCTATAACTTGGGTAGCATAGCCAATGCCTGGAGGAGCAAAATAAAAAGTGAGATACAAAAGAAAACCTGCTTTTCAGGCTATATTTAATTAAAAAAAAAAAGCTTACTCTTAAGTATATCTTAATTTCAATTTTGATAGAATTAATTTCATTTTACTTCAAAGAGAATGCTTTCTTTTGCAGTAGAACACAGAACTGTTACCTTCAAAGAGAGGGCAAACTTTCCTCCAGCATGTGATGCCTCCTTCACTTGTAAACTGTCCCAAGGCCGTCTCCAAGAAAAATACTGGGATTCCACAGCAGATAAAAAACACCACGTAGGGGATGAGGAAAGCACCTGGGGGTGAACATTGAGGGGGTGTTGGTTAGCATGAACAGGGCTCCTCAGTAGCACAGGGAGGATTTCCCATTAAAGGAAGGATCTTAAGCTGGGAGCCATCAGTGCAGTGCAGGAAGGGTTCACTCCTGCCCCAAATATCCAAAGTTAACCTGTAAGCCAGGGCCACGGGCTAACACAGAGCAGATCAAAGTTCCTCAGCCTAAAGTCAGCTCAGGGGTCTCTCAAACACAGAAAAGATCCCAGCTCAAAGTTCTGCTCTGCCCAGCACCCCCCTCCTTGCTTTTCTCAGGGCTGAGGAAGTGTTACAGATATTAAATCTGAGAAACCCGTTTCATGTTATTCATATGATAAGGATTGCAGAAAGGGAATGAGGAAACAAACTTCAGAACTACTCACAAGGACAAGAAAGCAGGGCCTGGCCTTATCAGCCAGAAATACTGATGTGAAATTCTAGGAAAATAACAAAGCATCCGCATTTTAGTTGGATGCTGACAGCAAACTCCAGCACAGGTAGTGAACCACAGCAAACCCAAACACAGCACAGCCACACCCTGCAACAGCTGCTGTGCTTCAGTCACCTTGATTAGAAAGTTGAGGCAACTGCATCCACCTGCTCTGAGTTTCCTCCATCTCATCACCAGGAGTTCCTTCCCTAGAGTTGAATCCCAGGTGCCTCTCAAGCAATCCATAGGGATTCCACAAAAAATGGAATATTTCCCTGGATAATTTACTGGCCACTATCATCACACACAGTATCACAGTGAGTTTAACAATGCAACTTGTGGAAATCCAAAGTACCAGCTTGGACTGTTTTTCCAACACGCATGCATCAGGAACATAAGAAAACATCAGGATGCCCAGCTTGTAAAAAGATCATATTCCAAGGAATACCTCATTCTAAACACACAAAGAAATTAATTTTCCTCAAGACCTGAACAACCACAGTCTAAACTTCCAGATGATTATTCCTGCACTCCCTGTTATGACTTGGAGCAAGCGCCAGAGAGGTCACACCTCACAAGTTCCAAACTACAACTTCTAGATTTGTTCTGTAAAAAGCAACTGATTTCACAACTAGCTCGGATATTTACCACTGTCTTCCCCTAGCACACACCAAGGAGTTGGATGCATCAGATTTAGGCACTGAAAACAAACTCTGGTCTAATTCCAGCAGGGGGTTACACAAGCTCACAGACTGAGCCTCCATTGACTAAAACTGGTCAATGGCAAATGTCCCATGGCGCCAGGACATGAGCAATTAAATCACACCCACTTATTCTATTCTTAAAGAGTACACTGATGATTAAATATGATATTTAAGTAATTACTTTTTCATCAAATCATCCAAAACAATGATGGAAATTCTTTCCACCTCATGTTACAGCCTTTAAAATGATAGCAAGCTGGCACACACTTACAAATGGGCACCTAAAGCTGCAGGAACCAAAAAATTACACAGCAAATATATATTCCTATCATTTCCTCTGCCAAAAGTTCTCTGGGAACACCTTGACCATCAACAAGAAAGGCTTGTGTATATGATGTGCAGCACGTTAACATTCAGGATCTGGTAGCAGCACTCTCTAAAGAGCTGAACTCTTGTTACCTAAGTTTGGCCAAAATACAGAGACATAAAGAAAGGAACTTCCAACGATAAACACAATTTGCACAGCAGGATTTGTCTTGTAGGAACAGCACACAAAACGGGCTAAAAACCATGCCTGAGTTCAGATAAGGAGGGACAAGGAATAGAAATTTGGCACAGCAAACCAACCCATCGAGGAGCAGATCAGTGCTTATCAGCCCTGAACATTCTATTTTTCTTCCAGCCTCTGTGTTTACACTGCCACTGACTCAGGCCTTAAGTGGGAAGAATGTTGAACCCAGTCCACAGAATTCTAAACTGAGTTTGTAATTTACTCTCCTTTCTTCACTGCTGCCCAAGCTGATGTGCTTATTCTCAGCTGTCATTTATCTTACACAGTTTACAGTTGGCTATAACCAATACATGCCACATGTTAAACTTTGGAGAAGTTGAGTCTGCTCTTTTCTCTCTCAAATAACATTCATATGTTATATTTATTAGGGTTTGCTCTCTTCAACCTGTAATTTTACATCTTTCCTGCCTTGTAGGAATTGGGGAAGTACTGAGGGAAAAAAAAAAAGAACATTGAGGTATAAAAAATTTCATGAGACAAAGAAAATTAATTTAGCCTTTGTGGCATTATTAGGAAAAAAAATATTCATCCTCTCCAAAGTACACTGCTGTGACAAATGAAGTGCTGCCTTCTTTTCTGTGTCAGACAAACTTAGTTAAGTATGCCTGGGTGTGTATTCACATGCAGAAGACAGAGTGTACTACTATAACTGAATGCTGGCTTCTCCTGCATGAAAAAATGCTCCTGAAAAAAAAAGATGTCAATTTACTAACGTAACAGCAACTTGTAAAAATAAACCACGCAGTGTTTGGAGAGAAGGAAAGAGAAACACAACGATTTTTCTCAGTTGTCAGATGTTAATGCTTCCCTGTCTGCACATGCACTGAAACCCTGAACACGTCTCTCTTACTAGTGCAATAAATCACAGCAGAGCACTCTTAACTGTTTAATTCCCATGTTTAATTCCCATCTAAATCCACATGTGATGCCATCTTACCTCCTCCATTCTTGTAGCAAAGGTATGGGAATCTCCAGACATTCCCCAGCCCAATAATCTCCCCTGCCACAGAAAGCACAAATTCAACCTTATTGTTCCAGTGACCTCTTTCATGAACTTTCTTATCATTGCTGTGGACGAGGTTGGTACTTGAGGCTTCTGGGTCCAAAGCATCTTCTGGCTTGCCATTAATTATAGGAATAGTCTTTTCAGCTGTCATGACTTTTCAGCCTAGTGGAGAACAAAAGAAGAGCACACAGGTGTGTTAAGACACTTGCTGGCACTGATCTTCAACCACTGAAATCTCCCAGGGCGGCACTGGCTTCTTGTTACCTCTGGAAATCTGTGGGTGAAAATGAGGGAGGCAACTCCACGAGGCTGGAAAAGTTGTAAGGCAGGGGGGAAAGGAAAAGAAAGGGGTGGGGGGAAGAGAGAAGATTCTGTGCAAGGGAAGGAGTAATTCCAAGTGGTGACAGGTAACTTGCTAGCAGAGAGGGAAGGAAGCCTTTCAAAAATCCCTCCCCAGGCAAGGATCCCATCCTGCCTGACCTACCAGAGGCCAGGGATGCGCCGCACCTCCCGGGCACGGCTGAGCGCTCCGGGCAGTGCACAAGGGCCGGGATGGCTGTGGCCTGCCCGCGGCAGCTCCGGGATTACTCACCCAGGGCTGTGCCCGTGCCTGCCTGCGCGCCGGGGACAGGGGCCGGGCTGTGCTGAGCGCTGCCTGCGGGCGATGCTGCGGCTCCGGCAGCGCGGGCAGGG